>NC_092335.1:97417500-97725000 GCF_046630445.1 Rutidosis leptorrhynchoides
CCATATAAGTAGTGCCTCCAAGTCTTTAATGCAAAAACAACCGCGCCTAATTCCAAATCATGCGTCGTATAATTTTGTTCGTGAATCTTCAATTGTCTAGACGCATAAGCAATCACCTTCGTTCGTTGCATTAATACACAACCGAGACCTTGCTTTGATGCATCACAATAAATCACAAAATCATCATTCCCTTCAGGCAATGACAATATAGGTGCCGTAGTTAGCTTTTTCTTCAATAACTGAAACGCTTTCTCTTGTTCATCATTCCATTCAAATTTCTTCCCTTTATGCGTTAATGCAGTCAAGGGTTTTGCTATTCTGGAAAAGTCTTGGATGAACCTTCTGTAGTAACCAGCTAGTCCTAAAAACTGGCGTATGTGTTTCGGAGTTTTCGGGGTTTCCCACTTTTCAACAGTTTCTATCTTTGCCGGATCCACCTTAATACCTTCTTTGTTCACTATGTGACCGAGGAGTTGAACTTCTTCCAACCAAAATGCACACTTTGAAAACTTAGCGTACAATTCTTCCTTCCTCAATACTTCTAACACCTTTCTCAAATGTTCACCGTGTTCTTGGTCATTCTTTGAGTAAATAAGTATGTCATCAATAAAAACAATGACAAACTTGTCAAGGTATGGTCCACACACTCGGTTCATAAGGTCCATGAACACAGCTGGTGCATTAGTTAAACCAAACGGCATGACCATAAACTCGTAATGACCGTAACGTGTTCTGAAAGCAGTCTTTGGAATATCATCTTCTTTCACCCGCATTTGATGATACCCGGAATGTAAGTCAATCTTTGAATAAACAGACGAGCCTTGTAATTGATCAAATAAGTCGTCGATTCTCGGTAGTGGGTAGCGGTTCTTGATGGTAAGTTTGTTCAACTCTCGGTAGTCGATACACAACCTGAATGTACCATCTTTCTTCTTGACAAACAAAACAGGAGCTCCCCACGGTGATGTGCTTGGTCGAATGAAACCACGCTCTAAAAGTTCTTGTAATTGGCTTTGCAGTTCTTTCATCTCGCTGGGTGCGAGTCTGTAAGGAGCACGAGCTATTGGTGCAGCTCCTGGTACAAGATCTATTTGAAATTCAACGGATCGATGTGGGGGTAATCCCGGTAATTCTTTCGGAAATACATCGGGAAATTCTTTTGCAATGGGAACATCATTGATGCTCTTTTCTTCAGTTTGTACTTTCTCGACGTGTGCTAGAACAGCATAGCAACCTTTTCTTATTAGTTTTTGTGCCTTCAAATTACTAATAAGATGTAGCTTCGTGTTGCCCTTTTCTCCGTACACCATTAAGGGTTTTCCTTTTTCTCGTATAATGCGAATTGCATTTTTGTAACAAACGATCTCCGCTTTCACTTCTTTCAACCAGTCCATACCGATTATCACATCAAAACTCCCTAACTCTACTGGTATCAAATCAATCTTAAATGTTTCGCTAACCAGTTTAATTTCTCGATTCCGACATATATTATCTGCTGAAATTAATTTACCATTTGCTAATTCGAGTAAAAATTTACTATCCAAAGGCGTCAATGGACAACTTAATTTAGCACAAAAATCTCTACTCATATAGCTTCTATCCGCACCCGAATCAAATAAAACGTAAGCAGATTTATTGTCAATAAGAAACGTACCCGTAACAAGCTCCGGGTCTTCCTGTGCCTCTACCGCATTAATATTGAAAACTCTTCCACGGCCTTGTCCATTCGTGTTCTCCTGGTTCGGGCAATTTCTAATAATGTGGCCTGGTTTTCCACATTTATAACAAACTACATTGGCATAACTTGCTCCGACACTACTTGCTCCGCCATTACTCGTTCCGACACCATTTGTTCCTTTCGTTCTATTAACCCCTGGTCCGTAGACCTCACACTTCGCCGCGCTATGACCATTTCTTTTACACTTGTTGCAAAATTTGGTGCAGAACCCCGAGTGATTCTTTTCACACCTTTGGCATAGTTGCTTCTGATTGTTGTTGTTGTTGCGGTTATTATTGTTGTTGGGATGATTGTTGTAGTTGCTGTTGTTGTTGTTGTTGTTGTTGGGCCGTTTGTTGTAGTTGCGATTGATGTTGCGATTGTTGGGATAATTGTTGCGATTATTGTTGTAATTGCTGTTGTTGTTGTATTGGTGATTCTTATCACCGTTTTCCTCCCACTTTCTTTTGACTTGCTTCACATTGGCCTCTTCAGCAGTCTGTTCTTTAATTCTTTCTTCAATCTGGTTCACTAGTTTGTGAGCCATTCTACATGCCTGTTGTATGGAGGCGGGCTCGTGTGAACTTATATCTTCTTGGATTCTTTCCGGTAATCCTTTCACAAACGCGTCGATCTTCTCTTCCTCATCTTCGAATGCTCCCGGACACAATAGGCACAATTCTGTGAATCGTCTTTCGTACGTGGTAATATCAAATCCTTGGGTTCGTAACCCTCTAAGTTCTGTCTTGAGCTTATTGACCTCGGTTCTGGGACGGTACTTCTCGTTCATCAAGTGCTTGAATGCTGACCACGGTAGTGCGTACGCATCATCTTGTCCCACTTGCTCTAGATAGGTATTCCACCATGTTAACGCAGAACCTGTGAAGGTATGCGTAGCGTACTTCACTTTGTCCTCTTCAGTACACTTACTTATGGCAAACACCGATTCAACCTTCTCGGTCCACCGTTTCAATCCGATCGGTCCTTCGGTTCCATCAAATTCCAAAGGTTTGCAGGCAGTGAATTCTTTGTAGGTGCATCCTACACGATTTCCTGTACTGCTAGATCCAAGGTTATTGTTGGTATGTAGCGCAGCCTGTACTGCGGCTATGTTTGAAGCTAGAAAAGTACGGAATTCCTCTTCATTCATATTCACGGTGTGTCGAGTAGTCGGTGCCATTTCCTTCAAAATAGTTAAATGGAACAAGTTAATCATACAGAATATTAAGAGTAGTTAATAGTATTTCGTAGCATAATATGAACTCATTTATAAAAGCTTTTTCTTCATATTAGCGTTTTATAAGTTTAAATTCGGGTAGTACCTACCCGTTAAGTTCATACTTAGTAGCTAATATACAATTCAACTACTACAATTCTATATGAAAAACTGATTATAATAATATTTCGCGTTCAAACTTTTATACAATATTTTACAAACTTACAATACCGCTTATTTTACATAAAGCATGAAATATAGCACACAATAACTTTGATACAAGATAGTTGTGAAGACAATTCTAGCTAGTACACAAGTCGTTCAGCAAAGGCAATAAAGACACGTAATTCATACGTCCAGAAACAAGTCATGCATTCTGGTTTTACTAGGACTACTTCCCATCCTTGGTCTTGTGCAACATAACCGTTATGGCCGTTGATAAGACAGCGTGTTGTAACGTCATCAAAGGGACGAGGGTTACGTAATGTCCAACAGTCCCGTAATAATCTAAAAACCTCATTTCTTACCCCAATTACCGACTCCGTCACTTGTGGAAACGTTTTGTTTAATAGTTGTAGCCCGATGTTCTTGTTCTCACTTTGGTGAGAAGCGAACATTACTAATCCGTAAGCATAACATGCTTCTTTATGTTGCATGTTAGCCGCTTTTTCTAAATCACGAAGTCCAATATTCGGATATATTGAGTCAAAATAATTTCTTAACCCGTTGCGTAAAATAGCATTTGGGTTCCCCGCAATATATGCGTCAAAGTAAACACATCGTAACTTATGGGTTTCCCAATGTGATATCCCCCATCTTTCAAACGAAAGTCTCTTATAAACCAAGACATTCTTGGAACGTTCTTCGAATGTCTTACAAACTGATCTCGCCTTAAATAGTTGTGCCGAAGAATTCTGGCCGACTCTAGACAAGATTTCATCAATCATGTCTCCGGGTAGGTCTCTTAAAATATTGGGTTGTCTATCCATTTTGTGTTTTTAAACTGTAAAATAGACAAGAGTTAGTTTCATAAAAAAAATACTTATTAATACAAGCAATTTTTTACATATATCATAAAGCATAAGAACACTATATTACATATATTATACCACACGAATACAACTATCTTATTCCGACTCGCTCGTTTCTTCTTCTTCAGTTTTGGTTCGTTTTGCCAAGTTTCTAGGGATGTATGATGTTCCCCTAATACGAGCCGTCGTTGTCCACATTGGTTTAGAAAAACCTGGTGGTTTAGAGGTTCCCGGGTCATTGTTACAACTTAAGGACTTCGGGGGTTGACGATACATATAAAGTTCATCGGGGTTGGAATTAGATTTCTCTATTTTTATGCCCTTTCCCTTATTATTTTCTTTTGCCTTTTTAAATTCAGTTGGGGTAATTTCTATAACATCATCGGAATTCTCGTCGGAATCCGATTCATCGGAGAATTGGTAATCCTCCCAATATTTTGCTTCCTTGGCGGAAACACCATTGACCATAATTAACTTTGGTCGGTTGGTTGAGGATTTTCTTTTACTTAACCGTTTTATTATTTCCCCCACCGGTTCTATTTCTTCATCCGGTTCCGATTCTTCTTCCGGTTCCGATTCTTCTTCCGGTTCCGACTCTTCTTCCGGTTCCTCTTCGGGAACTTGTGAATCAGTCCACAAATCATTCCAATTTACATTTGACTCTTCATTATTATTAGGTGAGTCAATGGGACTTGTTCTAGAGGTAGACATCTATCACATAATATCAAACACGTTAAGAGATTAATATATCACATAATATTCATATGTTAAAAATATATAGTTTCCAACAAAAATGTTAAGCAATCATTTTTAAAGAAAACACGGTCGAAGTCCAGACTCACTAATGCATCCTAACAAACTCGATAAGACACACTAATGCAAATTTTCTGGTTCTCTAAGACCAACGCTCGGATACCAACTGAAATGTCCCGTTCTTATTGATTAAAAACGTTCCATATTAATTGATTTCGTTGCGAGGTTTTGACCTCTATATGAGACGTTTTTCAAAGACTGCATTCATTTTTAAACAAACCATAACCTTTATTTCATCAATAAAGGTTTAAAAAGCTTTACGTAGATTATCAAATAATGATAATCTAAAATATCCTGTTTACACACGACCATTACATAATAGTTTACAATACAAATATGTTACAACAAAATAAGTTTCTTGAATGCAGTTTTTACACAATATCATACAAGCATGGACTCCAAATCTTGTCCTTATTTAAGTATGCGACAGCGGAAGCTCTTAATAATCACCTGAGAATAAACATGCTTAAAACGTCAACAAAAATGTTGGTGAGTTATAGGTTTAACCTATATATATCAAATCGTAACAATAGACCACAAGATTTCATATTTCAATACACATCCCATACATAGAGATAAAAATCATTCATATGGTGAACACCTGGTAACCGACAATAACAAGATGCATATATAAGAATATCCCCATCATTCCGGGACACCCTTCGGATATGATATAAATTTCGAAGTACTAAAGCATCCGGTACTTTGGATGGGGTTTGTTAGGCCCAATAGATCTATCTTTAGGATTCGCGTCAATTAGGGTGTCTGTTCCCTAATTCTTAGATTACCAGACTTAATAAAAAGGGGCATATTCGATTTCGATAATTCAACCATAGAATGTAGTTTCACGTACTTGTGTCTATTTTGTAAATCATTTATAAAACCTGCATGTATTCTCATCCCAAAAATATTAGATTTTAAAAGTGGGACTATAACTCACTTTCACAGATTTTTACTTCGTCGGGAAGTAAGACTTGGCCACTGGTTGATTCACGAACCTATAACAATATATACATATATATCAAAGTATGTTCAAAATATATTTACAACACTTTTAATATATTTTGATGTTTTAAGTTTATTAAGTCAGCTGTCCTCGTTAGTAACCTACAACTAGTTGTCCACAGTTAGATGTACAGAAATAAATCGATAAATATTATCTTGAATCAATCCACGACCCAGTGTATACGTATCTCAGTATTGATCACAACTCAAACTATATATATTTTGGAATCAACCTCAACCCTGTATAGCTAACTCCAACATTCACATATAGAGTGTCTATGGTTGTTCCGAAATATATATAGATGTGTCGACATGATAGGTCGAAACATTGTATACGTGTCTATGGTATCTCAAGATTACATAATATATAATACAAGTTGATTAAGTTATGGTTGGAATAGATTTGTTACCAATTTTCACGTAGCTAAAATGAGAAAAATTATCCAATCTTGTTTTACCCATAACTTCTTCATTTTAAATCCGTTTTGAGTGAATCAAATTGCTATGGTTTCATATTGAACTCTATTTTATGAATATAAACCAAAAAAGTATAGGTTTCTAGTCGGAAAAATAAGTTACAAGTCATTTTTGTAAAGGTAGTCATTTCAGTCGAAAGAACGACGTCTAGATGACCATTTTAGAAAACATACTTCCACTTTGAGTTTAACCATAATTTTTGGATATAGTTTCATGTTCATAATAAAAATAATTTTCTCAGAATAACAACTTTTAAATCAAAGTTTATCATAGTTTTTAATTAACTAACCCAAAACAGCCCGCGGTGTTACTACGACGGCGTAAATCCGGTTTTACGGTGTTTTTCGTGTTTCCAGGTTTTAAATCATTAAGTTAGCATATCATATAGATATAGAACATGTGTTTAGTTGATTTTAAAAGTCAAGTTAGAAGGATTAACTTTTGTTTGCGAACAAGTTTAGAATTAACTAAACTATGTTCTAGTGATTACAAGTTTAAACCTTCGAATAAGATAGCTTTATATGTATGAATCGAATGATGTTATGAACATCATTACTACCTTAAGTTCCTTGGATGAACCTACTGGAAAAGAGAAAAATGGATCTAGCTTCAATGGATCCTTGGATGGCTCAAAGTTCTTGAAGCAAAATCATGACACGAAAACAAGTTCAAGTAAGATCATCACTTGAAATAAGATTGTTATAGTTATAGAAATTGAACCAAAGTTTGAATATGATTATTACCTTGTATTAGAATGATAACCTACTGTAAGAAACAAAGATTTCTTGAGGTTGGATGATCACCTTACAAGATTGGAAGTGAGCTAGCAAACTTGAAAGTATTCTTGATTTTATGAAACTAGAACTTTTGGAATTTATGAAGAACACTTAGAACTTGAAGATAGAACTTGAGAGAGTTCAATTAGATGAAGAAAATTGAAGAATGAAAGTGTTTGTAGGTGTTTTTGGTCGTTGGTGTATGGATTAGATATAAAGGATATGTAATTTTGTTTTCATGTAAATAAGTCATGAATGATTACTCATATTTTTGTAATCTTATGAGATATTTCATACTAGTTGCCAAATGATGGTTCCCACATGTATTAGGTGACTCACATGGGCTGCTAAGAGCTGATCATTGGAGTGTATATACCAATAGTACATACATCTAAAAGCTATGTATTGTACGAGTACGAATACGGGTGCATACGAGTAGAATTGTTGATGAAACTGAACGAGAATGTAATTGTAAGCATTTTTGTTAAGTAGAAGTATTTTGATAAGTGTATTGAAGTCTTTCAAAAGTGTATAAATACATATTAAAACACTACATGTATATACATTTTAACTGAGTCGTTAAGTCATCGTTAGTCGTTACATGTAAGTGTTGTTTTGAAACCTTTAGGTTAACGATCTTGTTAAATGTTGTTAACCCAATGTTTATAATATCAAAAGAGATTTTAAATTATTATATTATCATGATATTATGATGTACGAATATCTCTTAATATGATATATATACATTAAATGTCGTTACAACGATAAACGTTACATATATGTCTCGTTTCAAAATCATTAAGTTAGTAGTCTTGTTTTTACATATGTAGTTCATTGTTAATATAATTAATGATATGTTTACTTATCATAATATCATGTTAACTATATATATAACCATATATATGTCATCATATAGTTTTTTTTACAAGTTTTAACGTTCGTGAATCACCGGTCAACTTGGGTGGTCAATTGTCTATATGAAACCTATTTCAATTAATCAAGTCTTAACAAGTTTGATTGCTTAACATGTTGGAAACATTTAATCATGTAAACATCAATCTCAATTAATATATATAAACATGGAAAAGTTCAGGTCACTACAGCTTGTACGAGCACACGACTCCCAGCTGATCGGGCCTGAGTCTACCGATAGTCCCTGCTACTCAATTCACAGTATAGTTATCCAGATGCAGGGGGTGCATCGTTCACACTATACTCCACAATTAGTAGCCTATGGACCCAACCTCCCCTAGGCACGGTTGACCTCATACGGACTCTAACCTCTCCTAAGCACGGTCTCGAGTCCCCAGTCTCCCTAGGCCCGACTGGTGCCATTCACACAGTGTACACAAAATTCACATACAACATCAGGCAAACGATATTATTATTCTAACATGGCAATTTCTACACTATGCATGGTAAAAGAGTCAACCACAGTAGCATGATATGCTACTTAAACTCTATCCGTAGATAGACCCACTCACCAATTACCAGCAACTGCTCAGTTATTATTTCTGAGCTTCCTCCTTGTCCTTATCTCCCGAGAACAGCAAAAACCAAGTTAGTATAGTGTTCCCATCAAGATTAGACACACTGACAGCGAATTATAGCAAATTAGTAAAAAAATGCGTCCGCTAAAATTTTCATGCTTAACACTTATGCACGTTCAAAATTTACATCCTGAACATCAAAATACAAACGGGCAGCATAACGGCTAGAAAAAGGCACTTTGGTAAAACATTCTGCCCTGGACACACAGTCGGTCGACTGTCTCCTCAATCGGTCGACTGACATAGACAGTCGGTCGACTGTAGACACAACCGGTCGACTGACTTTTCCAATCGGTCGACTTATTTGGTATTTCCACAATCGGCCGAAAGTCAAACTCAATCGGTCGGTTCACTCGCCAGTCGGTCGGTTCACCCTCAGTCGGTCGACTGTCATCCGA
This sequence comes from Rutidosis leptorrhynchoides, assembly GCF_046630445.1. Classification (NCBI taxonomy): domain Eukaryota; kingdom Viridiplantae; phylum Streptophyta; class Magnoliopsida; order Asterales; family Asteraceae; genus Rutidosis; species Rutidosis leptorrhynchoides. Next base: position 97,426,484 of record NC_092335.1, read on the forward strand.
CAGTCGACCGACTGTGTTCATCTTCCTCAGAAACTGAACAAAGGCTACAGACTTCACGATGAAATCCTCAAATCTCGATCTAGAGCTCATTTTAAACACCAAAATCGACCACAACTTGTTCACAACTTGATATAGACTCAAAACCCACAACAATTTGACCATAACAACACTTGAATCACTTGTTTTGACACAAATTCAAGCTTTTTACAAAACTCACACAAAACCATGAATTTAACAACGAATTGAACACAAAAACACATGTTACTTACCTTGATAGACTCAGTAATCTGTAAGAAACAAGATGGTAAGAATAATTTGAGCTCTAGAACACAATTTAGGAATCTAGGGTTAGAGATGGGAGATGAAGTGGGTACGGTTTGGTTTAGGAAATTTCTAGAAATGGGAAGAAAAAGGCAGTACACTAGTCACTTAAGGCTGCTATTTTCCCACCTCACAACACATGGGTATTTACCAGTTATCTAACAACTTAACACAACTGATAAAATACCCTAACGAGGTCCAAATTAAATAAACAAACCTGTTCTGGGACCCTTGTCACAAACTGGTCACAACACAATTATAATAAAATACTAATAAAATAATTAAAATAAAAGCACTTAAGACTAAGCACAAACCCTAAGGGCAAAATAGTCCACTTACAACTAGCCCGGGTTTCAGTCTGTTACAAATCCACCCCCCTTAAGGAGATTCCGTCCTCGGAATCTGGTCTTGGTCAAACAAATGAGGGTAACGATTTCTCATCAACTCTTTCGTTTCCCACGTAAGATTAGAACCCAAACTGTGTTTCCACTCGATCAACACCATCGGTATCTCTTTATTTCTCAACTTAGTCACCTTTCGGTCAACTACACGAACCGGCTCTTCCACCAATTTCTTATTCAAATCGACCCTTAAATCTTCTAAAGGAAGGAGTTGCGTTTCATCATCGACTTTACACTTACGAAGATAACACACGTTAAATGTATTATGAATACCGGCTAACTCTGGTGGAAGATCTAACACCACAGTCTGATCGTTCAACACTTCACTGATCGGAAACGGACCAATATATCTTGGTGCTAACTTACCACGTTTACCGAATCTAATAACCCCTTTCCACGGCGAAACTTTTAAATACACTCGTTCACCTACACTAAAGGTTACCGGATGTCTACGCGGATCAGCATACATTTTCTGTCTATCTCTAGCGGCTTTCAACTTTTCTCGCGCGATTGCCACTTTTTCGGCTGTCATTTGAACAATTTCGGGACCTGCAAACTGTTTCTCCCCGGCTTCTAACCAACAAGTCGGAGTTCTGCAACGACGACCGTACAACATTTCATAGGGCGGCATCCCTATACTCGAATGATATAAATTATTATACGCAAATTCGACCAACGGCAAATGTGTATCCCACGAACCACCGTATTCTAACACGCAAGCCCTTAACATATCCTCTAAGGTTTGTATCATTCTTTCACTCTGACCATCTATTTGAGGATGATAAGCTGTACTTAAATTCACACGTGTACCTAGATTCTGTTGAAGACTATTCCAAAAATTCGACACAAATCTGGAATCCCTGTCTGAAACGATCGATAACGGCACACCATGTCGACTAAATATTTCTTTCACATACAATTCGGCTAACTCACTTAACGAAGCTGTCTCACGAGTAGCAAGAAAATGAGCACTTTTAGTTAGACGATCCACTATTACCCAAATCATATCATGTCTTTTCTGAGTTCTTGGTAGTTTGGTCACAAAATCCATCGTTATATGTTCCCATTTCCACTCTGGAATCTGTAATTGACGTAGCGAACCATAAGGTTTCTGATGTTCTGCCTTCACTTGAGCACAAATATGACACTTTTCGACATAACGGGCGATATGTGTTTTCATTGTTGGCCACCAATACACTGTTTTCAAATCATGATACATCTTATTACTACCCGGATGTACTGTCAATCTGGATTTGTGGGCTTCTGTCATAATTAAATCCCTCAAATCTCCAAGCTTAGGCACCCAAATACGATTGTTTAAGGTCTTTAGTCCACGTGAGTCATCTATTAAGTCCACTTTTCATTTGGTCATTTGTTCGGATTTAATATGTTCGTCCTCCAAAGCACAGGCCTGAACGGTTCTTAAGTTGTTAATCAAATCTGAAATTATATTCAAACGAAGGAATTTCACATTTTCACTTGACTTTTTACGACTTAGCGCATCTACAACCACATTTGCCTTACCCGGATGGTATTTAATTTCACAATCATAATCTTTGATCAACTCTTGCCATCGTCTCTGACGCATATTCAATTCTTTCTGTGAGAAGATATACTGCAAACTCTTGTGATCTGTACAAATAACACAATGAGTTCCATACAAATAGTGTCTCCAAAGTTTCAAAGCAAACACTACTGCAGCCATTTCAAGATCATGTACTGGATAATTCTTCTCATGAACTTTCAACTGTCGCGAGGCATAAGCGATTACTTTACCTCTTTGCATTAATACACAACCTAACCCAGCATATGACGCATCACAGTATACCACAAAGTTGTCTGAACCTTCTGGTAAAGCTAACACTGGTGCCTGACATAGTAGCTGTTTCAAAATCTGAAAAGCCTTTTCCTGTTCATCAGTCCATCGAAAGGCTACATCTTTACGAGTCAACTTAGTCAACGGACCTGCTATTCTAGAAAAATCTTTGATAAACCTGCGATAATAACCAGCCAATCCCAGAAAACTCTTAATCTCAGTCGGAGTCTTCGGAGAATTCCAATTCATTACCGCTTCTATCTTTGTCGGATCAACTTTTATACCCTCGGTACAAATCACATGACCCAAAAACTGCACTTCACGTAACCAAAATTCACACTTTGAAAATTTTGCAAATAGTTGCTCACGTTTTAACAAGTTCAAAACCAACCTCAGATGTTCAGCATGTTCACTCTCTATTTTCGAATACACCAATATGTCATCAATAAACACAATCACAAACTTATCTAATAATGGACGACACACTCTATTCATTAGATCCATGAAGACTGCTGGCGCATTCGTCAACCCAAACGGCATGACAAGAAATTCATAATGACCATACCTTGTTCTGAACGCTATTTTTGGTATATCTGATTCAGCAACACGAACCTGATGATATCCGGATCGTAAGTCTATCTTAGAAAAGAATGAAGTACCCTGTAACTGGTCGAACAAATCATCTATTCGAGGTAACAGATACTTATTCTTCACCGTTCTTTTGTTCAATTCACGATAATCAATACACATGCGCATTGACCCATCTTTCTTTTTAACAAACAATACCGGAGCACCCCACGGTGAAGAACTCGGCCGGATAAACCCACGATCTAATAACTCTTGAATCTGTGACATCATTTCACGGATTTCAGACGGTGCTAATCGGTATGGAGCTTTTGCAACTGGAGTTATTCCAGGAACCAACTCAATCTTATATTCGACTTCCCTGACCGGCGGCAGACCTGGTAACTCATCTGGGAACACTTCGGGAAATTCTGATACTACCGGAATATCGGCCACTGTTTTCTTTTCTTTCTTCGCATCAATCACATATGCAAGAAATGATTCACAACCCTTTGCCATTGACTTTTTCGCTTTCATCATGGTTATCAACGGAAAATTATACCCGCCCCTCTCCCCTCGGGCCACAACACGGGTTCCATCGATCGAACGAAAGGTAATCATTTTCCTATCACACTTAATATTAGCTCTAAGCGAGCTCAGCCAATCCATTCCTAATACTACATCAAAGCTAGGAATAGGTAACACTAAACAACTCACCGGGAAAGACTTTCCTTCAATCTCTATACAAACCCCAGACACATATGTTGTGACGGGTGTGATCTTACCATCGGCTACTTCTACACTAACCGGCTTGGGTAACACAGTAACTGGTAATTTCAACTTAGCACAGAAATCTAGGGACATAAAAGACCTATTGGCACCACAATCAAACAATACGCGAGCAGGTATTGAGTTGATTAGAAACATACTGAAATGTCCCGTTCTTATTGATTAAAAACGTTCCATATTAATTGATTTCGTTGCGAGGTTTTGACCTCTATATGAGACGGTTTTCAAAAACTGCATTCATTTTTAAAACAAACCATAACCTTTATTTCATCAATAAAGGTTTAAAAAGCTTTACGTAGATTATTAAATAATGATAATCTAAAATATCCTGTTTACACACAACCATTACATAATGGTTTACAATACAAATATGTTACAACAAAATAAGTTTCTTGAATGCAGTTTTTACACAATATCATACAAGCATGGACTCCAAATCTCGTCCTTATTTAAGTATGCGACAGCGGAAGCTCTTAATAATCACCTGAGAATAAACATGCTTAAAACGTCAACAAAAATGTTGGTGAGTTATTGGTTTAACCTATATATATCAAATCATAATAATAGACCACAAGATTTCATATTTCAATACACATCCCATACATAGAGATAAAAATCATTCATATGGTGAACACCTGGTAACCGACATTAACAAGATGCATATATAAGAATATCCCCATCATTCCGGGACACCCTTCGGATATGATATAAATTTCGAAGTACTAAAGCATCCGGTACTTTGGATGGGGTTTGTTAAGCCCAATAGATCTATCTTTAGGATTCGCGTCAATTAAGGTGTCTGTTCCCTAATTCTTAGATTACCAGACTTAATAAAAAGGGGCATATTCGATTTTGATAATTCAACCATAGAATGTAGTTTCACGTACTTGTGTCTATTTTGTAAATCATTTATAAAAACTGCATGTATTCTCATCCCAAAAATATTAGATTTTAAAAGTGGGACTATAACTCACTTTCACAGATTTTTACTTCGTCGGGAAGTAAGACTTGGCCACTGGTTGATTCACGAACCTATAACAATATATACATATATATCAAAGTATGTTCAAAATATATTTACAACACTTTTAATATATTTTGATGTTTTAAGTTTATTAAGTCAGCTGTCCTCGTTAGTAACCTACAACTAGTTGTCCACAGTTAGATGTGCAGAAATAAATCGATAAATATTATCTTGAATCAATCCACGACCCAGTGTATACGTATCTCAGTATTGATCACAACTCAAACTATATATATTTTGGAATCAACCTCAACCCTGTATAGCTAACTCCAACATTCACATATAGAGTGTCTATGGTTGTTCCGAAATATATATAGATGTGTCGACATGATAGGTCGAAACATTGTATACGTGTCTATGGTATCTCAAGATTACATAATATACAATACAAGTTGATTAAGTTATGGTTGGAATAGATTTGTTACCAATTTTCACGTAGCTAAAATGAGAAAAATTATCCAATCTTGTTTTACCCATAACTTCTTCATTTTAAATCCGTTTTGAGTGAATCAAATTGCTATGGTTTCATATTGAACTCTATTTTATGAATCTAAACAGAAAAGTATAGGTTTATAGTCGGAAAAATAAGTTACATGTCATTTTTGTAAAGGTAGTCATTTCAGTCGGAAGAACGACGTCTAGATGACCATTTTAGAAAACATACTTCCACTTTGAGTTTAATCATAATTTTTGGATATAGTTTCATGTTCATAATAAAAATCATTTTCTCAGAATAACAACTTTAAAATCAAAGTTTATCATAGTTTTTAATTAACTAACCCAAAACAGCCCGCGGTGTTACTACGACGGCGTAAATCCGGTTTTACGGTGTTTTTCGTGTTTCCAGGTTTTAAATCATTAAGTTAGCATATCATATAGATATAGAACATGTGTTTAGTTGATTTTAAAAGTCAAGTTAGAAGGATTAACTTTTGTTTGCGAACAAGTTTAGAATTAACTAAACTATGTTCTAGTGATTACAAGTTTAAACCTTCGAATAAGATAGCTTTATATGTATGAATCGAATGATGTTATGAACATCATTACTACCTTAAGTTCCTTGGATAAACCTACTGGAAAATAGAAAAATAGATCTAGCTTCAATGGATCCTTGGATGGCTCGAAGTTCTTGAAGCAGAATCATGACACGAAAACAAGTTCAAGTAAGATCATCACTTGAAATAAGATTGTTATAGTTATAGAAATTGAACCAAAGTTTGAATATGATTAGTACCTTGTATTAGAATGATAACCTACTGTAAGAAACAAAGATTTCTTGAGGTTGGATGATCACCTTACAAGATTGGAAGTGAGCTAGCAAACTTGAAAGTATTCTTGATTTTATGAAACTAGAACTTTTGGAATTTATGAAGAACACTTAGAACTTGAAGATAGAACTTGAGAGAGATCAATTAGATGAAGAAAATTGAAGAATGAAAGTGTTTGTAGGTGTTTTTGGTCGTTGGTGTATGGATTAGATATAAAGGATATGTAATTTTGTTTTCATGTAAATAAGTCATGAATGATTACTCATATTTTTGTAATTTTATGTGATATTTCATGCTAGTTGCCAAATGATGGTTCCCACATGTGTTAGGTGACTCACATGGGATGCTAAGAGCTGATCATTGGAGTGTATATACCAATAGTACATACATCTAAAAGCTGTGTATTGTACGAGTACGAATACGGGTGCATACGAGTAGAATTGTTGATGAAACTGAACGAGGATGTAATTGTAAGCATTTTTGTTAAGTAGAAGTATTTTGATAAGTGTATTGAAGTCTTTCAAAAGTGTATAAATACATATTAAAACACTACATGTATATACATTTTAACTGAGTCGTTAAGTCATCGTTAGTCGTTACATGTAAGTGTGTTTTGAAACCTTTAGGTTAACGATCTTGTTAAATGTTGTTAACCCAATGTTTATAATATCAAATGAGATTTTAAATTATTATATTATCATGATATTATCATGTATGAATATCTCTTAATATGATATATATACATTAAATGTCTTTACAACGATAATCGTTACATATATGTCTCGTTTAAAAATCATTAAGTTAGTAGTCTTGTTTTTACATATGTAGTTCATTGTTAATATACTTAATGATATGTTTACTTATCATAGTATCATTTTAACTATATATATATCCATATATATGTCATCATATAGTTTTTACAAGTTTTTACGTTCGTGAATCACCGGTCAACTTGGGTGGTCAATTGTCTATATGAAACATATTTCAATTAATCAAGTCTTAACAAGTTTGATTGCTTAACATGTTGGAAACATTTAATCATGTAAATATCAATCTCAATTAATATATATAAACATGGAAAAGTTCGGGTCACTACAGTACCTACCCGTTAAATAAATTTCTTCCCGAAATTTTAAGCTGTTGAAGGTGTTGACGAATCTTCTGGAAATAGATGCGGGTATTTCTTCTTCATCTGATCTTCACGCTCCCAGGTGAACTCGGGTCCTCTACGAGCATTCCATCGAACCTTAACAATTGGTATCTTGTTTTTCTTAAGTCTTTTAACCTCACGATCCATTATTTCGACGGGTTCTTCGATGAATTGAAGTTTTTCGTTGATTTGGATTTCATCTAACGGAATAGTGAGATCTTCTTTAGCAAAACATTTCTTTAAATTCGAGACGTGGAAAGTGTTATGTACAGCCGCGAGTTGTTGAGGTAACTCTAGTCGGTAAGCTACTGGTCCGACACGATCAATAATCTTGAATGGTCCAATATACCTTGGATTTAATTTCCCTCGTTTACCAAATCGAACAACGCCTTTCCAAGGTGCAACTTTAAGCATGACCATCTCTCCAATTTCAAATTCTATATCTTTTCTTTTAATGTCAGCGTAGCTCTTTTGTCGACTTTGGGCGGTTTTCAACCGTTGTTGAATTTGGATGATCTTCTCGGTAGTTTCTTGTATAATCTCTGGACCCGTAATCTGTCTATCCCCCACTTCACTCCAACAAATCGGAGACCTGCACTTTCTACCATAAAGTGCTTCAAACGGCGCCATCTCAATGCTTGAATGGTAGCTGTTGTTGTAGGAAAATTCTGCTAACGGTAGATGTCGATCCCAACTGTTTCCGAAATCAATAACACATGCTCGTAGCATGTCTTCAAGCGTTTGTATCGTCCTTTCGCTCTGCCCATCAGTTTGTGGATGATAGGCAGTACTCATGTCTAGACGAGTTCCTAATGCTTGCTGTAATGTCTGCCAGAATCTTGAAATAAATCTACCATCCCTATCAGAGATAATAGAGATTGGTATTCCATGTCTGGAGACGACTTCCTTCAAATACAGTCGTGCTAACTTCTCCATCTTGTCATCTTCTCTTATTGGCAGGAAGTGTGCTGATTTGGTGAGACGATCAACTATTACCCAAATAGTATCAAAACCACTTGCAGTCCTTGGCAATTTAGTGATGAAATCCATGGTAATGTTTTCCCATTTCCATTCCGGGATTTCGGGTTGTTGAAGTAGACCTGATGGTTTCTGATGCTCAGCTTTGACCTTAGAACACGTCAAACATTCTCCTACGTATTTAGCAACATCGGCTTTCATACCCGGCCACCAAAAATGTTTCTTGAGATCCTTGTATATCTTCCCCGTTCCAGGATGTATTGAGTATCTGGTTTTATGAGCTTCTCTAAGTACCATTTCTCTCATATCTCCAAATTTTGGTACCCAAATCCTTTCAGCCCTATACCGGGTTCCGTCTTCCAGAATATTAAGATGCTTCTCCGATCCTTTGGGTATTTCATCCTTTAAATTTCCCTCTTTTAAAACTCCTTGTTGTGCCTCCTTTATTTGAGTAGTAAGGTTATTATGAATCATTATATTCATAGATTTTACTCGAATGGGTTCTCTGTCCTTCCTGCTCAAGGCATCGGCTACCACATTTGCCTTCCCCGGGTGGTAACGAATCTCAAAGTCATAATCATTCAATAATTCAATCCACCTACGCTGCCTCATATTCAGTTGTTTCTGATTAAATATGTGTTGAAGACTTTTGTGGTCGGTATATATAATACTTTTGACCCCATATAAGTAGTGCCTCCAAGTCTTTAATGCAAAAACAACCGCGCCTAATTCCAAATCATGCGTCGTATAATTTTGTTCGTGAATCTTTAATTGTCTAGACGCATAAGCAATCACCTTCGTTCGTTGCATTAATACACAACCGAGACCTTGCTTTGATGCATTACAATAAATCACAAAATCATCATTCCCTTCAGGCAATGACAATATAGGTGCCGTAGTTAGCTTTTTCTTCAATAACTGAAACGCTTTCTCTTGTTCATCATTCCATTCAAATTTCTTCCCTTTATGCGTTAATGCAGTCAAGGGTTTTGCTATTCTGGAAAAGTCTTGGATGAACCTTCTGTAGTAACCGGCTAGTCCTAAAAACTGGCGTATGTGTTTCGGAGTTTTCGGGGTTTCCCACTTTTCAACAGTTCCTATCTTTGCCGGATCCACCTTAATACCTTCTTTGTTCACTATGTGACCGAGGAATTGAACTTCTTCCAACCAAAATGCACACTTTGAAAACTTAGCGTACAATTCTTCCTTCCTCAATACTTCTAACACCTTTCTCAAATGTTCACCGTGTTCTTGGTCATTCTTTGAGTAAATAAGTATGTCATCAATGAAAACAATGACAAACTTGTCAAGGTATGGTCCACACACTCGGTTCATAAGGTCCATGAACACAGCTGGTGCATTAGTTAAACCAAACGGCATGACCATAAACTCGTAATGACCGTAACGTGTTCTGAAAGCAGTCTTTGGAATATCATCTTCTTTCACCCGCATTTGATGATACCCGGAACGTAAGTCAATCTTTGAATAAACAGACGAGCCTTGTAGTTGATCAAATAAGTTGTCGATTCTCGGTAGTGGGTAGCGGTTCTTGATGGTAAGTTTGTTCAACTCTCGGTAGTCGATACACAACCTGAATGTACCATCTTTCTTCTTGACAAACAAAACAGGAGCTCCCCACGGTGATGTGCTTGGTCGAATGAAACCACGCTCTAAAAGTTCTTGTAATTGGCTTTGTAGTTCTTTCATCTCGCTGGGTGCGAGTCTGTAAGGAGCACGAGCTATTGGTGCAGCTCCTGGTACAAGATCTATTTGAAATTCAACGGATCGATGTGGGGGTAATCCCGGTAATTCTTTCGGAAATACATCGGGAAATTCTTTTGCAATGGGAACATCATTGATGCTCTTTTCTTCAGTTTGTACTTTCTCGACGTGTGCTAGAACAGCATAGCAACCTTTTCTTATTAGTTTTTGTGCCTTCAAATTACTAATAAGATGTAGCTTCGTGTTGCCCTTTTCTCCGTACACCATTAAGGGTTTTCCTTTTTCTCGTATAATGCGAATTGCATTTTTGTAACAAACAATCTCCGCTTTCACTTCTTTCAACCAGTCCATACTGATTATCACATCAAAACTTCCTAACTATACTGGTATCAAATCAATCTTAAATGTTTCGCTAACCAGTTTAATTTCTCGATTCCGACATATATTATCTGCTGAAATTAATTTACCATTTGCTAATTCGAGTAAAAATTTACTATCCAAAGGCGTCAATGGACAACTTAATTTAGCACAAAAATCTCTACTCATATAGCTTCTATCCGCACCCGAATCAAATAAAACGTAAGCAGATTTATTGTCAATAAGAAACGTACCCGTAACAAGCTCCGGGTCTTCCTGTGCCTCTACCGCATTAATATTGAAAACTCTTCCACGGCCTTGTCCATTCGTGTTCTCCTGGTTCGGGCAATTTCTAATAATGTGGCCTGGTTTTCCACATTTATAACAAACTACATTGGCATAACTTGCTCCGACACTACTTGCTCCGCCATTACTTGTTCCGACACCATTTGTTCCTTTCGTTCTATTAACCCCTGGTCCGTAGACCTCACACTTCGCCGCGCTATGACCATTTCTTTTACACTTGTTGCAAAATTTGGTGCAGAACCCCGAGTGATTCTTTTCACACCTTTTGTAGTGACCCGAACTTTTCCATGTATATATATATTAATTGAGATTGATATTTACATGATTAAATGTTTCCAACATGTTAAGCAATCAAACTTGTTAAGACTTGATTAATTGAAATATGTTTCATATAGACAATTGACCACCCAAGTTGATCGGTGATTCACGAACGTTAAAACTTGTAAAAACTATATGATGACATATATATGGATATATATATATAGTTAACATGATACTATGATAATAAAACATATCATAAAGTATATTAACAATGAACTACATATGTAAAAACAACACTACTAACTTAATGATTTTTAAACAAGACATATATGTAACGATTATCGTTGTAAAGACATTTAATGTATATATATCATATTAAGAGATATTCATACATGATAATATCATGATAATATAATAATTTAAAATCTCATTTGATATTATAAACATTGGGTTAACAACATTTAACAAGATCGTTAACCTAAAGGTTTCAAAACAACACTTACATGTAACGACTAACGATGACTTAACGACTCAGTTAAAATGTATATACATGTAGTGTTTTAATATGTATTTATACACTTTTGAAAGACTTCAATACACTTATCAAAATACTTCTACTTAACAAAAATGCTTACAATTACATCCTCGTTCAGTTTCATCAACAATTCTACTCGTATGCACCCGTATTCGTACTCGTACAATACACAGCTTTTAGATGTATGTACTATTGGTATATACACTCCAATGATCAGCTCTTAGCAGCCCATGTGAGTCACCTAACACATGTGGGAACCATCATTTGGCAACTAGCATGAAATATCTCATAAAATTACAAAAATATGAGTAATCATTCATGACTTATTTACATGAAAACAAAATTACATATCCTTTATATCTAATCCATACACCAACGACCAAAAACACCTACAAACACTTTCATTCTTCAATTTTCTTCATCTAATTGATCTCTCTCAAGTTCTATCTTCAAGTTCCAAGTGTTCTTCATAAATTCCAAAAGTTCTAGTTTCATAAAATCAAGAATACTTTCAAGTTTGCTAGCTCACTTCCAATCTTGTAAGGTGATCATCCAACCTCAAGAAATCTTTGTTTCTTACAGTAGGTTATCATTCTAATACAAGGTAATAATCATATTCAAACTTTGGTTCAATTTCTATAACTATAACAATCTTATTTCAAGTGATGATCTTACTTGAACTTGTTTTCGTGTCATGATTCTGCTTCAAGAACTTCGAGCCATCCAAGGATCCATTGAAGCTAGATCCATTTTTCTCTTTTCCAGTAGGTTTATCCAAGGAAATTAAGGTAGTAATGATGTTCATAACATCATTCGATTCATACATATAAAGCTATCTTATTCGAAGGTTTAAACTTGTAATCACTAGAACATAGTTTAGTTAATTCTAAACTTGTTCGCAAATAAAAGTTAATCCTTCTAACTTGACTTTTAAAATCAACTAAACACATGTTCTATATCTATATGATATGCTAACTTAATGATTTAAAACCTGGAAACACGAAAAACACCGTAAAACCGGATTTACGCCGTCGTAGTAACACCGCGGGCTGTTTTGGGTTAGTTAATTAAAAACTATGATAAACTTTGATTTAAAAGTTGTTATTCTGAGAAAATGATTTTTATTATGAACATGAAACTATATCCAAAAATTATGGTTAAACTCAAAGTGGAAGTATGTTTTCTAAAATGGTCATCTAGACGTCGTTCTTTCGACTGAAATGACTACCTTTACAAAAACGACTTGTAACTTATTTTTCCGACTATAAACCTATACTTTTTCTATTTAGATTCATAAAATAGAGTTCAATATGAAACCATAGCAATTTGATTCACTCAAAACGGATTTAAAATGAAGAAGTTATGGGTAAAACAAGATTGGATAATTTTTCTCATTTTAGCTACGTGAAAATTGGTAACAAATCTATTCCAACCATAACTTAATCAACTTGTATTGTATATTATGTAATCTTGAGATACCATAGACACGTATACAATGTTTCGACCTATCATGTCGACACATCTATATATATTTCGGAACAACCATAGACACTCTATATGTGAATGTTGGAGTTAGCTATACAGGGTTGAGGTTGATTCCAAAATATATATAGTTTGAGTTGTGATCAATACTGAGATACGTATACACTGGGTCGTGGATTGATTCAAGATAATATTTATCGATTTATTTTTGTACATCTAACTGTGGACAACTAGTTATAGGTTACTAACGAGGACAGCTGACTTAATAAACTTAAAACATCAAAATATATTAAAAGTGTTGTAAATATATTTTGAACATACTTTAATATATATGTATATATTGTTATAGGTTCGTGAATCAACAGTGGCCAAGTCTTACTTCCCGACGAAGTAAAAATCTGTGAAAGTGAGTTATAGTCCCACTTTTAAAATCTAATATTTTTGGGATGAGAATACATGCAGGTTTTATAAATGATTTACAAAATAGACACAAGTACGTGAAACTACATTCTATGGTTGAATTATCGAAATCGAATATGCCCCTTTTTATTAAGTCTGGTAATCTAAGAATTAGGGAACAGACACCCTAATTGACGCGAATCCTAAAGATAGATCTATTGGGCCTAACAAACCCCATCCAAAGTACCGGATGCTTTAGTACTTCGAAATTTATATCATATCCGAAGGGTGTCCCGGAATGATGGGGATATTCTTATATATGCATCTTGTTATTGTCGGTTACCAGGTGTTCACCATATGAATGATTTTTATCTCTATGTATGGGATGTGTATTGAAATATGAAATCTTGTGGTCTATTGTTACGATTTGATATATATAGGTTAAACCTATAACTCACCAACATTTTTGTTGACGTTTAAAGCATGTTTATTCTCAGGTGAATATTAAGAGCTTCCGCTGTTGCATACTAAAATAAGGACAAGATTTGGAGTCCATGTTTGTATGATATTGTGTAAAAACTGCATTCAAGAAACTGATTTCGATGTAACATATTTGTATTGTAAACCATTATGTAATGGTCGTGTGTAAACAGGATATTTTAGATTATCATTATTTGATAATCTACGTAAAGCTTTTTAAACCTTTATTTATGAAATAAAGGTTATGGTTTGTTTTAAAAATGAATGCAGTCTTTGAAAAACGTCTCATATAGAGGTCAAAACCTCGCAACGAAATCAATTAATATGGAACGTTTTTAATCAATAAGAACGGGATATTTCAGTTGGTATCCGAGCGTTGGTCTTAGAGAACCAGAAAATTTGCATTAGTGTGTCTTATCGAGTTTGTTAGGATGCATTAGTGAGTCTGGACTTCGACCGTGTTTTCTTTAAAAATGATTGCTTAACATTTTTGTTGGAAACTATATATTTTTAACATATGAATATTATGTGATATATTAATCTCTTAACGTGTTTGATATTATGTGATAGATGTCTACCTCTAAAACAAGTCCCATTGACTCACCTAATAATAATGAAGAGTCAAATGTAAATTGGAATGATTTGTGGACTGATTCACAAGTTCCCGAAGAGGAACCGGAAGAAGAGTCGGAACCGGAAGAAGAATCGGAACCGGAAGAAGAATCGGAACCGGATGAAGAAATAGAACCGGTGGGGGAAATAATAAAACGGTTAAGTAAAAGAAAATCCTCAACCAACCGACCAAAGTTAATTATGGTCAATGGTGTTTCCGCCAAGGAAGCAAAATATTGGGAGGATTACCAATTCTCCGATGAATCGGATTCCGACGAGAATTCCGATGATGTTATAGAAATTACCCCAACTGAATTTAAAAAGGCAAAAGAAAATAATAAGGGAAAGGGCATAAAAATAGAGAAATCTAATTCCAACCCCGATGAACTCTATATGTATCGTCAACCCCCGAAGTCCTTAAGTTGTAACAATGACCCGGGAACCTCTAAACCACCAGGTTTTTCTAAACCAATGTGGACAACGACGGCTCGTATTAGGGGAACATCATATATCCCTAGAAACTTGGCAAAATGAACCAAAACCGAAGAAGAAGAAACGAGCGAGTCGGAATAAGATAGTTGTATTCGTGTGGTGTAATATATGTAATATAGTGTTCTTATGCTTTATGATATATGTAAAAATTGCTTGTATTAATAAGTATTTTTTTATGAAACTAACTCTTGTCTATTTTACAGTTTAAAAACACAAAATGGATAGACAACCCAACATTTTAAGAGACCTACCCGGAGACATGATTGATAAAATCTTGTCTAGAGTCGGCCAGAATTCTTCGGCACAACTATTTAAGGCGAGATCAGTTTGTAAGACATTCGAAGAACGTTCCAAGAATGTCTTGGTTTATAAGAGACTTTCGTTTGAAAGATGGGGGATATCACATTGGGAAACCCATAAGTTACGATGTGTTTACTTTGACGCATATATTGCGGGGAACCCAAATGCTATTTTACGCAACGGGTTAAGAAATTATTTTGACTCAATATATCCGAATATTGGACTTCGTGATTTAGAAAAAGCGGCTAACATGCAACATAAAGAAGCATGTTATGCTTACGGATTAGTAATGTTCGCTTCTCACCAAAGTGAGAACAAGAACATCGGGCTACAACTATTAAACAAAACGTTTCCACAAGTGACGGAGTCGGTAATTGGGGTAAGAAATGAGGTTTTTAGATTATTACGGGACTGTTGGACATTACGTAACCCTCGTCCCTTTGATGACGTTACAACACGCTGTCTTATCAACGGCCATAACGGTTATGTTGCACAAGACCAAGGATGGGAAGTAGTCCTAGTAAAACCAGAATGCATGACTTGTTTCTGGACGTATGAATTACGTGTCTTTATTGCCTTTGCTGAACGACTTGTGTACTAGCTAGAATTGTCTTCACAACTATCTTGTATCAAAGTTATTGTGTGCTATATTTCATGCTTTATGTAAAATAAGCGGTATTGTAAGTTTGTAAAATATTGTATAAAAGTTTGAACGCGAAATATTATTATAATCAGTTTTTCATATAGAATTGTAGTAGTTGAATTGTATATTAGCTACTAAGTATGAACTTAACGGGTAGGTACTACCCGAATTTAAACTTATAAAACGCTAATATGAAGAAAAAGCTTTTATAAATGAGTTCATATTATGCTACGAAATACTATTAACTACTCTTAATATTCTGTATGATTAACTTGTTCCATTTAACTATTTTGAAGGAAATGGCACCGACTACTCGACACACCGTGAATATGAATGAAGAGGAATTCCGTACTTTTCTAGCTTTAAACATAGCCGCAGTACAGGCTGCGCTACATACCAACAATAACCTTGGATCTAGCAGTACAGGAAATCGTGTAGGATGCACCTACAAAGAATTCACTGCCTGCAAACCTTTGGAATTTGATGGAACCGAAGGACCGATCGGATTGAAACGGTGGACCGAGAAGGTTGAATCGGTGTTTGCCATAAGTAAGTGTACTGAAGAGGACAAAGTGAAGTACGCTACGCATACCTTCACAGGTTCTGCGTTAACATGGTGGAATACCTATCTAGAGCAAGTGGGACAAGATGATGCGTACGCACTACCGTGGTCAGCATTCAAGCACTTGATGAACGAGAAGTACCGTCCCAGAACCGAGGTCAATAAGCTCAAGACAGAACTTAGAGGGTTACGAACCCAAGGATTTGATATTACCACGTACGAAAGACGATTCACAGAATTGTGCCTATTGTGTCCGGGAGCATTCGAAGATGAGGAAGAGAAGATCGACGCGTT
Source organism: Rutidosis leptorrhynchoides (assembly GCF_046630445.1). NCBI lineage: Eukaryota > Viridiplantae > Streptophyta > Magnoliopsida > Asterales > Asteraceae > Rutidosis > Rutidosis leptorrhynchoides. The sequence goes on from NC_092335.1 coordinate 97,443,240, forward strand.
TGTGAAAGGATTACCGGAAAGAATCCAAGAAGATATAAGTTCACACGAGCCCGCCTCCATACAACAGGCATGTAGAATGGCTCACAAACTAGTGAACCAGATTGAAGAAAGAATTAAAGAACAGACTGCTGAAGAGGCCAATGTGAAGCAAGTCAAAAGAAAGTGGGAGGAAAACGGTGATAAGAATCACCAATACAACAACAACAACAATTACAATAATAATCGCAACAATTATCCCAACAATCGCAACATCAATCGCAACTACAACAAACGGCCCAACAACAACAACAACAACAACAACAGCAACTACAACAATCATCCCAACAACAATAATAACCGCAACAACAACAACAACAATCAGAAGCAGCTATGCCAAAGGTGTGAAAAGAATCACTCGGGGTTCTGCACCAAATTTTGCAACAAGTGTAAAAGAAATGGTCATAGCGCGGCGAAGTGTGAGGTCTACGGACCAGGGGTTAATAGAACGAAAGGAACAAATGGTGTCGGAACGAGTAATGGCGGAGCAAGTAGTGTCGGAGCAAGTTATGCCAATGTAGTTTGTTATAAATGTGGAAAACCAGGCCACATTATTAGAAATTGCCCGAACCAGGAGAACACGAATGGACAAGGCCGTGGAAGAGTTTTCAATATTAATGCGGTAGAGGCACAGGAAGACCCGGAGCTTGTTACGGGTACGTTTCTTATTGACAATAAATCTACTTACGTTTTATTTGATTCGGGTGCGGATAGAAGCTATATGAGTAGAGATTTTTGTGCTAAATTAAGTTGTCCATTGACGCCTTTGGATAGTAAATTTTTACTCGAATTAGCAAATGGTAAATTAATTTCAGCAGATAATATATGTCGGAATCGAGAAATTAAACTGGTTAGCGAAACATTTAAGATTGATTTGATACCAGTAGAGTTAGGGAGTTTTGATGTGATAATCGGTATGGACTGGTTGAAAGAAGTGAAAGCGGAGATCGTTTGTTACAAAAATGCAATTCGCATTATACGAGAAAAAGGAAAACCCTTAATGGTGTACGGAGAAAAGGGCAACACGAAGCTACATCTTATTAGTAATTTGAAGGCACAAAAACTAATAAGAAAAGGTTGCTATGCTGTTCTAGCACACGTCGAGAAAGTACAAACTGAAGAAAAGAGCATCAATGATGTTCCCATTGCAAAAGAATTTCCCGATGTATTTCCGAAAGAATTACCGGGATTACCCCCACATCGATCCGTTGAATTTCAAATAGATCTTGTACCAGGAGCTGCACCAATAGCTCGTGCTCCTTACAGACTCGCACCCAGCGAGATGAAAGAACTGCAAAGCCAATTACAAGAACTTTTAGAGCGTGGTTTCATTCGACCAAGCACATCACCGTGGGGAGCTCCTGTTTTGTTTGTCAAGAAGAAAGATGGTACATTCAGGTTGTGTATCGACTACCGAGAGTTGAACAAACTTACCATCAAGAACCGCTACCCATTACCGAGAATCGATGACTTATTTGATCAACTACAAGGCTCGTCTGTTTATTCAAAGATTGACTTACGTTCCGGGTATCATCAAATGCGGGTGAAAGAAGATGATATTCCAAAGACTGCTTTCAGAACACGTTACGGTCATTACGAGTTTATGGTCATGCCGTTTGGTTTAACTAATGCACCAGCTGTGTTCATGGACCTTATGAACCGAGTGTGTGGACCATACCTTGACAAGTTTGTCATTGTTTTCATTGATGACATACTTATTTACTCAAAGAATGACCAAGAACACGGTGAACATTTGAGAAAGGTGTTAGAAGTATTGAGGAAGGAAGAATTGTACGCTAAGTTTTCAAAGTGTGCATTTTGGTTGGAAGAAGTTCAATTCCTCGGTCACATAGTGAACAAAGAAGGTATTAAGGTGGATCCGGCAAAGATAGAAACTGTTGAAAAGTGGGAAACCCCGAAAACTCCGAAACACATACGCCAGTTTTTAGGACTAGCTGGTTACTACAGAAGGTTCATCCAAGACTTTTCCAGAATAGCAAAACCCTTGACTGCATTAACGCATAAAGGGAAGAAATTTGAATGGAATGATGAACAAGAGAAAGCGTTTCAGTTATTGAAGAAAAAGCTAACTACGGCACCTATATTGTCATTGCCTGAAGGGAATGATGATTTTGTGATTTATTGTGATGCATCAAAGCAAGGTCTCGGTTGTGTATTAATGCAACGAACGAAGGTGATTGCTTATGCGTCTAGACAATTGAAGATTCACGAACAAAATTATACGACGCATGATTTGGAATTAGGCGCGGTTGTTTTTGCATTAAAGACTTGGAGGCACTACTTATATGGGGTCAAAAGTATTATATATACCGACCACAAAAGTCTTCAACACATATTTAATCAGAAACAACTGAATATGAGGCAGCGTAGGTGGATTGAATTATTGAATGATTACGACTTTGAGATTCGTTACCACCCGGGGAAGGCAAATGTGGTAGCCGATGCCTTGAGCAGAAAGGACAGAGAACCCATTCGAGTAAAATCTATGAATATAATGATTCATAATAACATTACTACTCAAATAAAGGAGGCGCAACAAGGAGTTTTAAAAGAGGGAAATTTAAAGGATGAAATACCCAAAGGATCGGAGAAGCATCTTAATATTCGGGAAGACGGAACCCGGTATAGGGCTGAAAGGATTTGGGTACCAAAATTTGGAGATATGAGAGAAATGGTACTTAGAGAAGCTCATAAAACCAGATACTCAATACATCCTGGAACGGGGAAGATGTACAAGGATCTCAAGAAACATTTTTGGTGGCCGGGTATGAAAGCCGATGTTGCTAAATACGTAGGAGAATGTTTGACGTGTTCTAAGGTCAAAGCTGAGCATCAGAAACCATCAGGTCTACTTCAACAACCCGAAATCCCGGAATGGAAATGGGAAAACATTACCATGGATTTCATCACTAAATTGCCAAGGACTGCAAGTGGTTTTGATACTATTTGGGTAATAGTTGATCGTCTCACCAAATCAGCACACTTCCTACCAATAAGAGAAGATGACAAGATGGAGAAGTTAGCACGACTGTATTTGAAGGAAGTCGTCTCCAGACATGGAATACCAATCTCTATTATCTCTGATAGGGATGGCAGATTTATTTCAAGATTCTGGCAGACATTACAGCAAGCATTAGGAACTCGTCTAGACATGAGTACTGCCTATCATCCACAAACTGATGGGCAGAGCGAAAGGACGATACAAACGCTTGAAGACATGCTACGAGCATGTGTTATTGATTTCGGAAACAGTTGGGATCGACATCTACCATTAGCAGAATTTTCCTACAACAACAGCTACCATTCAAGCATTGAGATGGCGCCGTTTGAAGCACTTTATGGTAGAAAGTGCAGGTCTCCGATTTGTTGGAGTGAAGTGGGGGATAGACAGATTACGGGTCCGGAGATTATACAAGAAACTACCGAGAAGATCATCCAAATTCAACAACGGTTGAAAACCGCCCAAAGTCGACAAAAGAGCTACGCTGACATTAAAAGAAAAGATATAGAATTTGAAATTGGAGAGATGGTCATGCTTAAAGTTGCACCTTGGAAAGGCGTTGTTCGATTTGGTAAACGAGGGAAATTAAATCCAAGGTATATTGGACCATTCAAGATTATTGATCGTGTCGGACCAGTAGCTTACCGACTAGAGTTACCTCAACAACTCGCGGCTGTACATAACACTTTCCACGTCTCGAATTTAAAGAAATGTTTTACTAAAGAAGATCTCACTATTCCGTTAGATGAAATCCAAATCAACGAAAAACTTCAATTCATCGAAGAACCCGTCGAAATAATGGATCGTGAGGTTAAAAGACTTAAGTAAAACAAGATACCAATTGTTAAGGTTCGATGGAATGCTCGTAGAGGACCCGAGTTCACCTGGGAGCGTGAAGATCAGATGAAGAAGAAATACCCGCATCTATTTCCAGAAGATTCGTCAACACCTTCAACATCTTAAAATTTCGGGACGAAATTTATTTAACGGGTAGGTACTGTAGTGACCCGAACTTTTCCATGTATATATATATTAATTGAGATTGATATTTACATGATTAAATGTTTCCAACATGTTAAGCAATCAAACTTGTTAAGACTTGATTAATTGAAATATGTTTCATATAGACAATTGACCACCCAAGTTGATCGGTGATTCACGAACGTTAAAACTTGTAAAAACTATATGATGACATATATATGGATATATATATATAGTTAACATGATACTATGATAAGAAAACATATCATAAAGTATATTAACAATGAACTACAAATGTAAAAACAACACTACTAACTTAATGATTTTTAAACAAGACATATATGTAACGATTATCGTTGTAAAGACATTTAATGTATATATATCATATTAAGAGATATTCATACATGATAATATCATGATAATATAATAATTTAAAATCTCATTTGATATTATAAACATTGGGTTAACAACATTTAACAAGATCGTTAACCTAAAGGTTTCAAAACAACACTTACATGTAACGACTAACGATGACTTAACGACTCAGTTAAAATGTATATACATGTAGTGTTTTAATATGTATTTATACACTTTTGAAAGACTTCAATACACTTATCAAAATACTTCTACTTAACAAAAATGCTTACAATTACATCCTCGTTCAGTTTCATCAACAATTCTACTCGTATGCACCCGTATTCGTACTCGTACAATACACAGCTTTTAGATGTATGTACTATTGGTATATACACTCCAATGATCAGCTCTTAGCAGCCCATGTGAGTCACCTAACACATGTGGGAACCATCATTTGGCAACTAGCATGAAATATCTCATAAAATTACAAAAATATGAGTAATCATTCATGACTTATTTACATGAAAACAAAATTACATATCCTTTATATCTAATCCATACACCAACGACCAAAAACACCTACAAACACTTTCATTCTTCAATTTTCTTCATCTAATTGATCTCTCTCAAGTTCTATCTTCAAGTTCTAAGTGTTCTTCATAAATTCCAAAAGTTCTAGTTTCATAAAATCAAGAATACTTTCAAGTTTGCTAGCTCACTTCCAATCTTGTAAGGTGATCATCCAACCTCAAGAAATCTTTGTTTCTTACAGTAGGTTATCATTCTAATACAAGGTAATAATCATATTCAAACTTTGGTTCAATTTCTATAACTATAACAATCTTATTTCAAGTGATGATCTTACTTGAACTTGTTTTCGTGTCATGATTCTGCTTCAAGAACTTCGAGCCATCCAAGGATCCATTGAAGCTAGATCCATTTTTCTCTTTTCCAGTAGGTTTATCCAAGGAAATTAAGGTAGTAATGATGTTCATAACATCATTCGATTCATACATATAAAGCTATCTTATTCGAAGGTTTAAACTTGTAATCACTAGAACATAGTTTAGTTAATTCTAAACTTGTTCGCAAATAAAAGTTAATCCTTCTAACTTGACTTTTAAAATCAACTAAACACATGTTCTATATCTATATGATATGCTAACTTAATGATTTAAAACCTGGAAACACGAAAAACACCGTAAAACCGGATTTACGCCGTCGTAGTAACACCGCGGGCTGTTTTGGGTTAGTTAATTAAAAACTATGATAAACTTTGATTTAAAAGTTGTTATTCTGAGAAAATGATTTTTATTATGAACATGAAACTATATCCAAAAATTATGGTTAAACTCAAAGTGGAAGTATGTTTTCTAAAATGGTCATCTAGACGTCGTTCTTTCGACTGAAATGACTACCTTTACAAAAACGACTTGTAACTTATTTTTCCGACTATAAACCTATACTTTTTCTATTTAGATTCATAAAATAGAGTTCAATATGAAACCATAGCAATTTGATTCACTCAAAACGGATTTAAAATGAAGAAGTTATGGGTAAAACAAGATTGGATAATTTTTCTCATTTTAGCTACGTGAAAATTGGTAACAAATCTATTCCAACCATAACTTAATCAACTTGTATTGTATATTATGTAATCTTGAGATACCATAGACACGTATACAATGTTTCGACCTATCATGTCGACACATCTATATATATTTCGGAACAACCATAGACACTCTATATGTGAATGTTGGAGTTAGCTATACAGGGTTGAGGTTGATTCCAAAATATATATAGTTTGAGTTGTGATCAATACTGAGATACGTATACACTGGGTCGTGGATTGATTCAAGATAATATTTATCGATTTATTTTTGTACATCTAACTGTGGACAACTAGTTATAGGTTACTAACGAGGACAGCTGACTTAATAAACTTAAAACATCAAAATATATTAAAAGTGTTGTAAATATATTTTGAACATACTTTAATATATATGTATATATTGTTATAGGTTCGTGAATCAACAGTGGCCAAGTCTTACTTCCCGACGAAGTAAAAATCTGTGAAAGTGAGTTATAGTCCCACTTTTAAAATCTAATATTTTTGGGATGAGAATACATGCAGGTTTTATAAATGATTTACAAAATAGACACAAGTACGTGAAACTACATTCTATGGTTGAATTATCGAAATCGAATATGCCCCTTTTTATTAAGTCTGGTAATCTAAGAATTAGGGAACAGACACCCTAATTGACGCGAATCCTAAAGATAGATCTATTGGGCCTAACAAACCCCATCCAAAGTACCGGATGCTTTAGTACTTCGAAATTTATATCATATCCGAAGGGTGTCCCGGAATGATGGGGATATTCTTATATATGCATCTTGTTATTGTCGGTTACCAGGTGTTCACCATATGAATGATTTTTATCTCTATGTATGGGATGTGTATTGAAATATGAAATCTTGTGGTCTATTGTTACGATTTGATATATATAGGTTAAACCTATAACTCACCAACATTTTTGTTGACGTTTAAAGCATGTTTATTCTCAGGTGAATATTAAGAGCTTCCGCTGTTGCATACTAAAATAAGGACAAGATTTGGAGTCCATGTTTGTATGATATTGTGTAAAAACTGCATTCAAGAAACTGATTTCGATGTAACATATTTGTATTGTAAACCATTATGTAATGGTCGTGTGTAAACAGGATATTTTAGATTATCATTATTTGATAATCTACGTAAAGCTTTTTAAACCTTTATTTATGAAATAAAGGTTATGGTTTGTTTTAAAAATGAATGCAGTCTTTGAAAAACGTCTCATATAGAGGTCAAAACCTCGCAACGAAATCAATTAATATGGAACGTTTTTAATCAATAAGAACGGGATATTTCACCTTTGGCATAGCTGCTTCTGATTGTTGTTGTTGTTGCGGTTATTATTGTTGTTGGGATGATTGTTGTAGTTGCTGTTGTTGTTGTTGTTGTTGTTGGGCCGTTTGTTGTAGTTGCGATTGATGTTGCGATTGTTGGGATAATTGTTGCGATTATTGTTGTAATTGCTGTTGTTGTTGTATTGGTGATTCTTATCACCGTTTTCCTCCCACTTTCTTTTGACTTGCTTCACATTGGCCTCTTCAGCAGTCTGTTCTTTAATTCTTTCTTCAATCTGGTTCACTAGTTTGTGAGCCATTCTACATGCCTGTTGTATGGAGGCGGGCTCGTGTGAACTTATATCTTCTTGGATTCTTTCCGGTAATCCTTTCACAAACGCGTCGATCTTCTCTTCCTCATCTTCGAATGCTCCCGGACACAATAGACACAATTCTGTGAATCGTCTTTCGTACGTGGTAATATCAAATCCTTGGGTTCGTAACCCTCTAAGTTCTGTCTTGAGCTTATTGACCTCGGTTCTGGGACGGTACTTCTTGTTCATCAAGTGCTTGAATGCTGACCACGGTAGTGCGTACGCATCATCTTGTCCCACTTGCTCTAGATAGGTATTCCACCATGTTAACGCAGAACCTGTGAAGGTATGCGTAGCATACTTCACTTTGTCCTCTTCAGTACACTTAATTATGGCAAACACCGATTCAACCTTCTCGGTCCACCGTTTCAATCCGATCGGTCCTTCGGTTCCATCAAATTCCAAAGGTTTGCAGGCAGTGAATTCTTTGTAGGTGCATCCTACACGATTTCCTGTACTGCTAGATCCAAGGTTATTGTTGGTATGTAGCGCAGCCTGTACTGCGGCTATGTTTGAAGCTAGAAAAGTACGGAATTCCTCTTCATTCATATTCACGGTGTGTCGAGTAGTCGGTGCCATTTCCTTCAAAATAGTTAAATGGAACAAGTTAATCATACAGAATATTAAGAGTAGTTAATAGTATTTCGTAGCATAATATGAACTCATTTATAAAAGCTTTTTCTTCATATTAGCGTTTTATAAGTTTAAATTCGGGTAGTACCTACCCGTTAAGTTCATACTTAGTAGCTAATATACAATTCAACTACTACAATTCTATATGAAAAACTGATTGTAATAATATTTCGCGTTCAAACTTTTATACAATATTTTACAAACTTACAATACCGCTTATTTTACATAAAGCATGAAATATAGCACACAATAACTTTGATACAAGATAGTTGTGAAGACAATTCTAGCTAGTACACAAGTCGTTCGGCAAAGGCAATAAAGACACGTAATTCATACGTCCAGAAACAAGTCATGCATTCTGGTTTTACTAGGACTACTTCCCATCCTTGGTCTTGTGCAACATAACCGTTATGGCCGTTGATAAGACAGCGTGTTGTAACGTCATCAAAGGGACGAGGGTTACGTAATGTCCAACAGTCCCGTAATAATCTAAAAACCTCATTTCTTACCCCAATTACCGACTCCGTCACTTGTGGAAACGTTTTGTTTAATAGTTGTAGCCCGATGTTCTTGTTCTCACTTTGGTGAGAAGCGAACATTACTAATCCGTAAGCATAACATGCTTCTTTATGTTGCATGTTAGCCGCTTTTTCTAAATCACGAAGTCCAATATTCGGATATATTGAGTCAAAATAATTTCTTAACCCGTTGCGTAAAATAGCATTTGGGTTCCCCACAATATATGCGTCAAAGTAAACACATCGTAACTTATGGGTTTCCCAATGTGATATCCCCCATCTTTCAAACGAAAGTCTCTTATAAACCAAGACATTCTTGGAACATTCTTCGAATGTCTTACAAACTGATCTCGCCTTAAATAGTTGTGCCGAAGAATTCTGGCCGACTCTAGACAAGATTTCATCAATCATGTCTCCGGGTAGGTCTCTTAAAATATTGGGTTGTCTATCCATTTTGTGTTTTTAAACTGTAAAATAGACAAGAGTTAGTTTCATAAAAAAAATACTTATTAATACAAGCAATTTTTACATATATCATAAAGCATAAGAACACTATATTACATATATTACACCACACGAATACAACTATCTTATTCCGACTCGCTCGTTTCTTCTTCTTCGGTTTTGGTTCGTTTTGCCAAGTTTCTAGGGATATATGATGTTCCCCTAATACGAGCCGTCGTTGTCCACATTGGTTTAGAAAAACCTGGTGGTTTAGAGGTTCCCGGGTCATTGTTACAACTTAAGGACTTCGGGGGTTGACGATACATATAAAGTTCATCGGGGTTGGAATTAGATTTCTCTATTTTTATGCCCTTTCCCTTATTATTTTCTTTTGCCTTTTTAAATTCAGTTGGGGTAATTTCTATAACATCATCGGAATTCTCGTCGGAATCCGATTCATCGGAGAATTGGTAATCCTCCCAATATTTTGCTTCCTTGGCGGAAACACCATTGACCATAATTAACTTTGGTCGGTTGGTTGAGGATTTTCTTTTACTTAACCGTTTTATTATTTCCCCCACCGGTTCTATTTCTTCATCCGGTTCCGATTCTTCTTCCGGTTCCGATTCTTCTTCCGGTTCCGACTCTTCTTCCGGTTCCTCTTCGGGAACTTGTGAATCAGTCCACAAATCATTCCAATTTACATTTGACTCTTCATTATTATTAGGTGAGTCAATGGGACTTGTTCTAGAGGTAGACATCTATCACATAATATCAAACACGTTAAGAGATTAATATATCACATAATATTCATATGTTAAAAATATATAGTTTCCAACAAAAATGTTAAGCAATCATTTTTAAAGAAAACACGGTCGAAGTCCAGACTCACTAATGCATCCTAACAAACTCGATAAGACACACTAATGCAAATTTTTTGGTTCTCTAAGACCAACGCTCGGATACCAACTGAAATGTCCCGTTCTTATTGATTAAAAACGTTCCATATTAATTGATTTCGTTGCGAGGTTTTGACCTCTATATGAGACGGTTTTCAAAGACTGCATTCATTTTTAAAACAAACCATAACCTTTATTTCATCAATAAAGGTTTAAAAAGCTTTACGTAGATTATCAAATAATGATAATCTAAAATATCCTGTTTACACACAACCATTACATAATGGTTTACAATACAAATATGTTACAACAAAATAAGTTTCTTGAATGCAGTTTTTACACAATATCATACAAGAATGGACTCCAAATCTCGTCCTTATTTAAGTATGCGACAGCGGAAGCTCTTAATAATCACCTGAGAATAAACATGCTTAAAACGTCAACAAAAATGTTGGTGAGTTATAGGTTTAACCTATATATATCAAATCATAATAATAGACCACAAGATTTCATATTTCAATACACATCCCATACATAGAGATAAAAATCATTCATATGGTGAACACCTGGTAACCGACATTAACAAGATGCATATATAAGAATATCCCCATCATTCCGGGACACCCTTCGGATATGATATAAATTTCGAAGTACTAAAGCATCCGGTACTTTGGATGGGGTTTGTTAAGCCCAATAGATCTATCTTTAGGATTCGCGTCAATTAAGGTGTCTGTTCCCTAATTCTTAGATTACCAGACTTAATAAAAAGGGGCATATTCGATTTTGATAATTCAACCATAGAATGTAGTTTCACGTACTTGTGTCTATTTTGTAAATCATTTATAAAAACTGCATGTATTCTCATCCCAAAAATATTAGATTTTAAAAGTGGGACTATAACTCACTTTCACAGATTTTTACTTCGTCGGGAAGTAAGACTTGGCCACTGGTTGATTCACGAACCTATAACAATATATACATATATATCAAAGTATGTTCAAAATATATTTACAACACTTTTAATATATTTTGATGTTTTAAGTTTATTAAGTCAGCTGTCCTCGTTAGTAACCTACAACTAGTTGTCCACAGTTAGATGTGCAGAAATAAATCGATAAATATTATCTTGAATCAATCCACGACCCAGTGTATACGTATCTCAGTATTGATCACAACTCAAACTATATATATTTTGGAATCAACCTCAACCCTGTATAGCTAACTCCAACATTCACATATAGAGTGTCTATGGTTGTTCCGAAATATATATAGATGTGTCGACATGATAGGTCGAAACATTGTATACGTGTCTATGGTATCTCAAGATTACATAATATACAATACAAGTTGATTAAGTTATGGTTGGAATAGATTTGTTACCAATTTTCACGTAGCTAAAATGAGAAAAATTATCCAATCTTGTTTTACCCATAACTTCTTCATTTTAAATCCGTTTTGAGTGAATCAAATTGCTATGGTTTCATATTGAACTCTATTTTATGAATCTAAACAGAAAAGTATAGGTTTATAGTCGGAAAAATAAGTTACACGTCGTTTTTGTAAAGGTAGTCATTTCAGTCGGAAGAACGACGTCTAGATGACCATTTTAGAAAACATACTTCCACTTTGAGTTTAATCATAATTTTTGGATATAGTTTCATGTTCATAATAAAAATCATTTTCTCAGAATAACAACTTTAAAATCAAAGTTTATCATAGTTTTTAATTAACTAACCCAAAACAGCCCGCGGTGTTACTACGACGGCGTAAATCCGGTTTTACGGTGTTTTTCGTGTTTCCAGGTTTTAAATCATTAAGTTAGCATATCATATAGATATAGAACATGTGTTTAGTTGATTTTAAAAGTCAAGTTAGAAGGATTAACTTTTGTTTGCGAACAAGTTTAGAATTAACTAAACTATGTTCTAGTGATTACAAGTTTAAACCTTCGAATAAGATAGCTTTATATGTATGAATCGAATGATGTTATGAACATCATTACTACCTTAAGTTCCTTGGATAAACCTACTGGAAAAGAGAAAAATAGATCTAGCTTCAATGGATCCTTGGATGGCTCGAAGTTCTTGAAGCAGAATCATGACACGAAAACAAGTTCAAGTAAGATCATCACTTGAAATAAGATTGTTATAGTTATAGAAATTGAACCAAAGTTTGAATAGGATTATTACCTTGTATTAGAATGATAACCTACTGTAAGAAACAAAGATTTCTTGAGGTTGGATGATCACCTTACAAGATTGGAAGTGAGCTAGCAAACTTGAAAGTATTCTTGATTTTATGAAACTAGAACTTTTGGAATTTATGAAGAACACTTAGAACTTGAAGATAGAACTTGAGAGAGATCAATTAGATGAAGAAAATTGAAGAATGAAAGTGTTTGTAGGTGTTTTTGGTCGTTGTTGTATGGATTAGATATAAAGGATATGTAATTTTGTTTTCATGTAAATAAGTCATGAATGATTACTCATATTTTTGTAATTTTATGAGATATTTCATGCTAGTTGCCAAATGATGGTTCCCACATGTGTTAGGTGACTCACATGGGCTGCTAAGAGCTGATCATTGGAGTGTATATACCAATTGTACATACATCTAAAAGCTGTGTATTGTACGAGTACGAATACGGGTGCATACGAGTAGAATTGTTGATGAAACTGAACGAGGATGTAATTGTAAGCATTTTTGTTAAGTAGAAGTATTTTGATAAGTGTATTGAAGTCTTTCAAAAGTGTATAAATACATATTAAAACACTACATGTATATACATTTTAACTGAGTCGTTAAGTCATCGTTAGTCGTTACATGTAAGTGTTGTTTTGAAACCTTTAGGTTAACGATCTTGTTAAATGTTGTTAACCCAATGTTTATAATATCAAATGAGATTTTAAATTATTATATTATCATGATATTATCATGTATGAATATCTCTTAATATGATATATATACATTAAATGTCTTTACAACGATAATCGTTACATATATGTCTCGTTTAAAAATCATTAAGTTAGTAGTCTTGTTTTTACATATGTAGTTCATTGTTAATATACTTAATGATATGTTTACTTATCATAGTATCATGTTAACTATATATATATCCATATATATGTCATCATATAGTTTTTACAAGTTTTAACGTTCGTGAATCACCGGTCAACTTGGGTGGTCAATTGTCTATATGAAACATATTTCAATTAATCAAGTCTTAACAAGTTTGATTGCTTAACATGTTGGAAACATTTAATCATGTAAATATCAATCTCAATTAATATATATAAACATGGAAAAGTTCGGGTCACTACACATACCGGTGATCACTTCGTCAGTTGCCACAGCATTCTCAACCGACATCTGAAAAGCTCTAGCCTCTGATGTTGGAGGGTTCTTCCTCTTCTGCCCACTCGAGGAAGTTGACCCTACGGCTGATGCTGAACGCGCCCCTGACCCTACCCCGGAATTACCACTCTTCGACGGACAACTAACTGCACGATGCCCTGGTTTGTGACAACTTCAACACACACTATTCGGATACGGACATGCTGAAGACTCATGCCCAACAACACCACACTTTAAACATCTTCTTGTAGCCTCAGAACATTGACCACTATGAGAAGATCGACACGTGTGACACCAATTTCCTTTTCCTGATCCAGACCCAGAACTACTCTGACCACTTTTACCCTTTGATTTAAACCCACTAGACTTCTTGAATTTAGATCCTGATTGACCAGATACTTGCCCACTTTGTTGTAGCACATTACCAAACATTCTGTTTCTAGTGGCCCGAACATCACTTTCCACCATCTTAGCCATCACAACAGCTTGAGACAACGATGTAGCTATTCTAACAAAAGTTCGGTACTCTGGCAAAATGATATTAACAAAATGCTGGATACGAGACGCTTCGTCTGGCACCCATTGTTGTACAAACCTCAGTTTATCCATATACTTCTCTACTACCTCATCGATCATCATTTGAGGTGTCATCTTCATTTCAAGAAACTCAGTCTTGATTCGGTTCATATCAAACGGATTACAATACTGTTCACACACCTTCCCATGAAATTGCTCCCACGTAATCATACTTACTTGCTCCTTTGGTATACTGGAAATCAAAGAATCCCACCAAATCATAGCCCTACCTTTCAACATTCGACTAGCATATGTTACTTTCAGCTCGGGTTCACACTGGCATGCTTCAAATACCCTTTCAATTTCTCGCAACCAATTGAGAGTTACAGTCGGATCAGTACTTCCAAAGAACTCAGAGGGTTTGCAATCACGGAAGTTCTTATAAGTACACCTTTTGGGTGGTTGCATGTAATGTTGTTGGAACATTTGCATTTGGTATGAATTCATCATCATGGGATTTTGGTAAGTAAAGGTATTTTGTGGTGGCATATAGTATTGGTTAGGTATTTGATTCTGAAACTGGTTCTGGTGCACATTGGGTATCGTTTGGGATTGCGCGGTTGGGAATCCAGGTGGTGTATCGTCATTTCCAGAATGCCTCGCTAATTCAAGCTCATTAATTTTATCTTCAGCCTCTTTTAGCTTGCTTTCTAATTGAAGGATGTAACTATTCTGATCATCATCTGACTCAACACATTCTTCTAGTGCTCTGAATGTTCCGGGGTTGGATGGGCCAGTTGCGTTTCTATCAGCCATACATGTGCTATAAGACAGCTTACACAAAAGCTTAGTGGATAACAGTTAGTTCAATCACAACTAACACACGTATATCCTATTTTCACTTAGCCCCCACTCCCACAGACATGTTTGACTTGCCTCAGGGTTTGAGAACAAAGTACACGCATGTATTTGTTGCCAAACCATGCTCTGATACCAACTTGTAACACCGGCCATTTTTTTTAAACACACAGCGAAAGACTTTATTTACAAACACTATATATGTCACGTCATTACATTAATCCGAGTAATTACATTTAAGTTTACACAACGTTGTTACGTTATTACAAAACATTATTTATATAAAAGTCCACATCAGAGTTGGGTTGTCAAACATGTCTTCTGCAACAGCACCCATCCTGACTAGCAGTACCTAAACCTGCAAGGGGAGAATACGTGGGGGATTAGCGCACCGCTAAGTGAATGGAATCTATCTAACAGATATAGCTTAAGCCACACACAAGCTATATACTAACAACAACACTTGCTAACTACCAACTAGCACACAATAAGACAATATGAGGATCGGCGGCTTGTACGAGCACACGACTCCCAGCTGATCGGGCCTGAGTCTACCGATAGTCCCTGCTACTCAATTCACAGTATAGTTATCCAGATGCAGGGGGTGCATCGTTCACACTATACTCCACAATTAGTAGCCTATGGACCCAACCTCCCCTAGGCATGGTTGACCTCATACGGACTCTAACCTCTCCTAAGCACGGTCTCGAGTCCCCAGTCTCCCTAGGCCCGACTGGTGCCATTCACACAGTGTACACAAAATTCACATACAACATCAGGCAAAGGATATTATTATTCTAACATGGCAATTTCTACACTATGCATGGTAAAAGAGTCAACCACAGTAGCATGATATGCTACTTAAACTCTATCCGTAGATAGACCCACTCACCAATTACCAGCAACTGCTCAGTTATTATTTCTGAGCTTCCTCCTTGTCCTTATCTCCTGAGAACAGCAAAAACCAAGTTAGAATAGTGTTCCCATCAAGATTAGACACACTGACAGCGAATTATAGCAAGTTAGTAAAAAAATGTGTCCGCTAAAATTTTCATGCTTAACACTTATGCACGTTCAAAATTTACATCCTGAATATCAAAATACAAACGGGCAGCATAACGGCTAGAAAAAGGCACTTTGGTAAAACATTCTGCCCTGGACACACAGTCGGTCGACTGTCTCCTCAATCGGTCGACTGACATAGACAGTCGGTCGACTGTAGACACAACCGGTCGACTGACTTTTCCAATCGGTCGACTTATTTGGTATTTCCACAATCGGCCGAAAGTCAAACTCAATCGGTCGGTTCACTCGCCAGTCGGTCGGTTCACCCTCAGTCGGTCGACTGTCGTCCGACAGTCGACCGACTGTGTTCATCTTCCTCAGAAACTGAACAAAGGCTACGGACTTCACGATGAAATCCTCAAATCTCGATCTAGAGCTCATTTTAAACACCAAAATCGACCACAACTTGTTCACAACTTGATATAGACTCAAAACCCACAACAATTTGACCATAACAACACTTGAATCACTTGTTTTGACACAAATTCAAGCTTTTTACAAAACTCACACAAAACCATGAATTTAACAACGAATTGAACACAAAAACACATGTTACTTACCTTGATAGACTCAGTAATCTGTAAGAAACAAGATGGTAAGAACAATTTGAGCTCTAGAACACAATTTAGGAATCTAGGGTTAGAGATGGGAGATGAAGTGGGTACGGTTTGGTTTAGGAAATTTCTAGAAATGGGAAGAAAAAGGCAGTACACTAGTCACTTAAGGCTGCTATTTTCCCACCTCACAACACACGGGTATTTACCAGTTATCTAACAACTTAACACAACTGATAAAATACCCTAACGAGGTCCAAATTAAATAAACAAACCTGTTCTGGGACCCTTGTCACAAACTGGTCACAACACAATTATAATAAAACACTAATAAAATAATTAAAATAAAAGCACTTAAGACTAAGCACAAACCCTAAGGGCAAAATAGTCCACTTACAACTAGCCCGGGTTTCAGTCTGTTACATATAGGATAACCTTTCTTGTGTTTTTTCGCTACATAATAATGTTAAAAGGATCGTGGCCTGCAAATAGTACGTCTTCAAGAGAGCTGATCCGACAAAAGTAAAAGGTGTTCTTGTCAGCTCTGACCTTTTGTCTGCCAGGTGTCTTCTGCCAGCTACAGCATAACGTATGAGTGAAGCTATCGTAAAAGAGTGAAATGAGAAAATAGGGATTCGTCTTATCTTTTGATGACATAACGGTTGATCTCCGGATTAAAGAAAATCTTTGTAATCTATATAAGATTTGATTTTTCGGCGATCAAGGAAATTATGATCCTCTTCGATTTAATGCAATAATCTGTCTCGATTTCTCTGTCAGATATTTTACTATAAATCAACCTCCTACGTTTCCTTATTTCCTTATTTCCACATCTCCCATCTTTTATACTTTCTTCCTTTCTTCGTACTTCCAAAACATTCGTCAATATGCTCCATCCAGTTTTAATTCTTGATATATTCTTGACTATCACATCTATCATTCTTCTTTTTCATCTTCAACCGGAGGAATCCGTTAATTTATACTATGCTCTTGGGTTTATAGTGCTCTTAGTTTTACCGGTCTTTATATTGCTATACCCATCGATATACACGGTTTGTAATTTCTGCATTGTCTTCGTGCTTATATTTTTCCTTATATTTTGGAGTTTCATGCTTCCCTCTTCTTTTCCCGACTTCAAGTCAAGCGAATAATGGTCTAGAATTCATAGATATGAAATTTGGAATGAACTCAGCTAATGCTCCAAGAGAGAAATTGTAATAGCACAATTTGACTTGTGAAATTACCAGAATCCAAAGGAAAAGATAGAACTATCAATAGAATATGTTCTTGATATGTTTAGAGATTAGATTGAATGTAAGAGTCATGTAACATGGCACATGATGACGTTATGGTCTGTGAATCATTACGTTCCATTTAGAAACTCAGCATGACTTACTGTAATATAATCACGTTGATCAAGTGTCATTATATTATACTAACTCATGCTTCAGTTTCCAACATTACTTCAAAAACATTCATACTTTACACTCAGAGGTTTCGGATATTTAGAAACTAAAACAGTTTTCTTTATGATGTGATATAGATAACGCGAAGGAATAAATGATTTCAGATAAGAATGGTTATGAAAATATCTTCAGAAATATGAAGGATATTTATAATGGAAGATACGATGATATCTTAGAATATTTAAGATAAGAGAATGATGAAGAATATTGTCCGCAAGGGTTATAGAGTAAGGAGCAAGGTATTTGCTAAGGATTTTAGCAGACACCGAATCATTTGGATTCTTTGAAAGTAGATTTCGTCCTTGTGATTTATCCACAGCCTCCTTTAGGGTTTGCTCAATCTGTTTTCCAGTTCCAAACCTTCTCTTTTTCTGTGCTTTGCTAACACAATATTCTTTATCATCAACTTCTGACTGTTACGGTTGTCTACAGTTTCTGCTGCTTCATTCAGCTTTTTCAAAACTTCATAGTACTGATTCGTAGACTGAAGTGCTATTCTAGATTTTAGAATTATAATTCCTGGAAATAACGTTATATGTATATGCAGAAATGATGTGAGATTCAAAAATAATTATTGATGCTTCCTGGGGTTTGGTATGACAATTATTGTTACAAGATGTAGATGAGTACATGACAAGGTTTTATAGTGATCTTTCAGAGAGATTTAAGTCAAAGAATAAAGTTACTGGTAAGGTAACTACTAATGTGGTGGAATGTAAAAGGTTCTCCAGTAACAATGGCGAAAAGACAACGTATATATCAAGGTTATAATAAGACTACCCCGGATGAAAAGTCGAAGTTGTCTTTTTGGTGCTGTGATAAAATTCGCTATTTTGAAAAGGGATTGTAAAGTTATTATGGGTAATAATAATGCTAAAGGATCTGACACGGATACGTGTTGAACCTTTACTTAGGTTCAACTGTCCTCCAAATGCATATCTATATGCATATATTCTTCGTATGTATCGTGTGATTGGTTCATTCTCTCGATTGTTCCTTAGTTGAGATGTTTTCAAGAATTTTAAAGGGTTTAGATGCAGGTTGTCATCATCAATATCCGTATAATGAATTCGTCATGAATCTTGAATGATACGAATATCTTTATGAGTTCTGTGAATGAAAGTGATGTTCTAGTATAGTTTGAATTTAAAGTATGATTTTGAAGGATGTAGGAATTTAAGATTGATGGCACTTCTTAAATCTTGACTTGGATTTTGATCTGTCAAAATTAGAATATGTAATTGAATTGGTATGGAAAATGGTTGTCTTGAATTTTGTGAAATGATGTATATTGCTTTGAAAGGAGAGAGTATAATTAACGATTGTCGAAACATCATTGAAAATGTACAGTGTAACATATTAATGTGAACTTAAGTATTTCTCGGGTATTACCTATGATAATGCTAAAAACGAACATATATTTCATAGCATTATCCCTCAAGAAAGACAAGCTAGTGGTTGCAATTGTTCTATTTACAAGTGATATTCGTTTAAATAATAAAAGGTGAAGATAAAAGACAGATTCGACAAATTGAGGACGCAAACGACCAAAAAGCTCAAAAGTACAAAGTACAATCAAAGTGGTTCAAATTATTAATGAGAAACGTCTCAAAATTACAAGAGTACAAGACGCGAAACGCAAAATACAAGATATTAAATTGTACGCAAGGACGTTCGAAAATCCAGAACTGGGACCAGAGTCAACTCTCAATGCTCGACGCAAAGGACTAAAAATTACAAGTCAACTATGCACATGAATATAATATAATATATAATTAATTCTTAAAATTATATATATTATATTATTTAATAAAACCGTCGGCAAACAAGAAAATAAACCTGTGTGAGCTGGAAAAGCAGGCCATACGATCGCATGGCCTGGAAGTGTAATTTCCATGCGATCGCATGGCCCCAATATGCTGGCCACATCTATAAATTTCGCAGTTTTGGTCGAACAAAAACACATCTTTTTCTTTCTCCATCCCTCAAACGTATATATATATATATATATATTATAATTTTAATTTTAATTTTAATTTTAATAATAATAAGGTTATGTTAGCGAATGTTGTAACTGTGTAAGTCGAAATTCTGTCCGTGTAACGCTACGCTATTATTAATCATTGTAAGTTATGTTCAACCTTTTTAAATTAATGTCTCGTAGCTAAGTTATTATTATGCTTATTTAAGCTGAAGTAATCGTGATGTTGGGCTAAATATTAAAATTGGGTAATTGGGCTTTGTACCATAATTGGGGTTTGGACAAAAGAACGACACTTGTGGAAATTAGACTATGGGCTATTAATGGGCTTTATATTTGTTTAATTAAATGATAGTTTATTAATTTAATATAATGATTTACAATTGGACGTACCTATAAATAACCATATACACTCGATCGGACACGATGGGCGGGATATTTATAAGCACTAATAATCGTTCATTTAACCGGACACGGGAATGGATTAATAGTATATGGACTTATTTAAACAGGGGTGAATTATATACAAGGAAAATTGGTGTAATTATAGTTTAAGTCCCCAATTAGTTGGAATATTTGACTTCTGATATAAGGATAATTTGACGAGAACACTCGCACTTTATATTTATGACTGATGGACTGTTATGGACAAAAACCAGATGGACATATTGAATAATCCAGGATAAAGGACAATTAACCCATGGTAATAAACTAAAATCAACACGTCAAACATCATGATTACGGAAGTTTAAATAAGCATAATTCCTTTATTTCATATTTAATTGCACTTTTAATTATCGCACTTTAATTTATTGTCATTTTAATTATCGTACTTTCTAATTATCGCAATTTTATTTATTGTCATTTTATCGCATTTTAATTTATCGCATTTTAATTATTGTCATTTACTTTACACTTTAAATTAAGTCTTTTATATTTTTAATAATTTACATTAGGTTTTAACTGCGACTAAAGTTTTAAAATCGACAAACCGGTCATTAAACGGTAAAAACCCCCTTTTTATAATAATAATATTACTTATATATATTTATATTTATACAAATATAGTTTTAAAAATATAGCGTTAAACTTGGCTAGCTCCCTGTGGAACGAACCGGACTTACTAAAAACTACACTACTGTACGATTAGGTACACTGCCTATAAGTGTTGTAGCAAGGTTTAAGTATATCCACTCTATAAATAAATAAATAACTTGTGTAAAATTGTATCGTATTTAATAGTATTTTGTAGTAAAAATTAATAGTATTTTATACCCCTTCGCTTTAACATCAAGTATTTTTGGCGCCGCTGCCGGGGAACATAACATCGCCGAAAGCGCAACGCTATATATATAAATTTTTTTTTACTTTTATAAAAATACGTTTTAAAAAGACAAAAATATAAAAAGAAAAACAAAATATATATATTTTTAAGAATTATTCAAAATATATAAATTATAAAATATTTCTATTTCTATTTTTAGTTTGTAAAAATACAAGTTTTTATTTAGTTTATATAAATATTTTATATAAATATTAAAACATAAAAAAAAAATTTAAAATTATACTCGGCACGACACTGTTGCAGCCCATAATCTGGCCCGATTTTTTAATTCATGCGACCGCATGGATCCGTAGACCAAAATTCATGCGACCGCATGAAGGGATCTGACACGCCAGAATTGACCCACTTCTGCATTAATTACGGAGTATTAATTATTATTATTATTATTAATTAAAACCCTAATTAGGGTTACTTATTTAATTATTTAGTTTTAGTTTTTTTATTAATTTGTATTTTAAGTTAAAATTAGTTTTATTAAATATATAAACTTAATAGTTTTATAAAATAAATATAAAAATAATATTTTTATAAAAATAAATAATTTTATCACTTTTTATATCTTTTTATATTTCATATCTTTTTAATCGTTAATTCATAATTTATATGTTTTTCGCTCGTAATTAGTTTTAATATAGTTTTTTCCGTAGTTATTTTTATTTCTAGATTTTTAGGCTTTGCCGTAAAATCCCTTAAGTGCTTTTTCTTTAGACTAAGATTTAAGTGCTTTAGAATTTTGCGACGCCGTTTTTACTTTTTAAGTTATTGCCGTTTTGGATATAGAATTCCTTTTAAGCTTTAGTATTTTTAGACGCAACTTTTAATTTTTAGTTTTTAGAATTTTAAGTTTTGACGCGCTACGTTCTTTTTATTATTTTTCGACCATTTATTTTTCGACGTTTTCCGACGCACTCTTTTTCTTTCTTATTTCTCGACGCTCTAGTTTTTAGGATATAGAATTTTCTATTTCTTCTCTAAAATTTCTTTAAATTTCAACGAAAAATTATTTTAAGTGGTTAAATTGATAGACATCCAAAATTTTCTGGTTCGTAGTAATAGTTGGATTTGTTAGTGGCGAGTTGTGGGCTTCCGATTTAAAGGGTCCTGGCTACCTGCTGCATCTATTGGCTATTTGAAACGTGGGCAAAATCAGAAAAGTCTATTAAATTTGATAACTTATATAATTTTTCTTTTTATAACTAATAGGATATTCAGTGAATGCACCGAGCAAAACGTTCACCACCTTTTATACGTTCACCACCTATAACTCGATCAAGACATCTAGCCAATATTGTCGTCGTTGATTTTTCTTTAGAATCGTCATCCAGTCGACCAAGTACTCCAATTCAAATTTTCGATAATCCATTTTTTGAATCCGACCTCACAATTGAGAATACGGAGGATATTCAGGGAGAATTCAGAGATCCTGAACCATTAATCTTTCCTCCGGAACCACCAATCATTCAAACGGAGATTGTCGAAGAACAACCCATTAAATCAGAATCCTCTAGTGATTCAGATTCAACAAATTCAATCATGGAAAATCTGGAACCTCTAAGTATGGAAGACCGAATGAGAGCTAAACGCACTGGCCAAGGTCACGCAATTACTCAACCAGACATTAATGCGCCAGATTATGAAATCAAAGGACAAATCCTACACATGGTAACTAATCAATGCCAATTTAGTGGTGTGCCGAAGGAAGATCCAAATGAACATCTTCGAACCTTTAATAGGATTTGTACTTTATTCAAAATAAGAGAAGTGGAGGATAAACAGATATATCTCATGTTATTTCCCTGGACTTTAAAGGGAAAAGCCAAAGATTGGTTAGAATCGTTACCTGAAGGGGCGATTGATACATGGGACGTTTTAGTTGAAAAATTTCTTAAACAATTCTTCCCGGCATCTAAAGCCGTAAGACTTCAAGGAGAAATTGTTACGTTCACACAAAAGCCAAACGAAACTCTATATGAAGCGTGGACAAGATTTGGAAAGTTGTTAAGAGGATGTCCGCAACATGGTTTAGACACTTATCAAATAGTACAAATATTCTACCAAGGATACAACATCACTACAAGAAAAGATATAGATATAGCAGCTGGTGGTTCCATTATGAAGAAAACCGCAACTGACGCTTACAAAATTATTGATAACACTGCTTCCCACTCACATGAGTGGCATCAAGAAAAAGATATCGTTAGATCATCTAAAGCGGCTAGAGCCGATTCTAGCCATGACTTTGATTCCATTTCCGCAAAGATAGATGCTGTCGAGAGACGAATGGAAAAGATGAGTAAAGATATTCACTCAATACGAATTAGTTGTGAGCAGTGTGGAGGACCACATTTGACAAAAGATTGTCTCAGTATTGAACAAACAATGGAACAAAGAGAGAATGTTTCATATATGAACCAAAGGCCTGGAAATAATTATCAGAATAATTATCAACCGCCAAGACCAATCTACAATCAAAATCAGAATTATAACCGAAATGTTCCATACAAAAATCAACAAGGTCCTAGCAATCAACAAGTATCCAACAATACTTACAATTAGCAAAGACCTATTTTTCAAAACAAACCACCACAAACCGATGATAAAAAGCAAAATTTAGAAGATATGATGTCGAAGCTGTAGTGACCCGAACTTTTCCATGTTTATATATATTAATTGAGATTGATATTTACATGATTAAATGTTTCCAAAATGTTAAGCAATCAAACTTGTTAAGACTTGATTAATTGAAATAGGTTTCATATAGACAATTGACCACCCAAGTTGACCGGTGATTCACGAACGTTAAAACTTGTAAAAACTATATGATGACATATATATGGATATATATATATATATATATATATATATATATATATATATATATATATATATATATATAGTTAACATGATATTATGATAAGTAAACATATCATTAAGTATATTAACAATGAACTACATATGTAAAAACAAGACTACTAACTTAATGATTTTTAAACGAGACATATATGTAACGATTATTGTTGTAAAGACATTTAATGTATATATATATCATATTAAGAGATATTCATACATGATAATATCATGATAATATAATAATTTAAAATCTCATTTGATATTATAAACATTGGGTTAACAACATTTAACAAGATCGTTAACCTAAAGGTTTCAAAACAACACTTACATGTAACGACTAACGATGACTTAACGACTCAGTTAAAATGTATATACATGTAGTGTTTTAATATGTATTTATACACTTTTGAAAGACTTCCATACACTTATCAAAATACTTCTACTTAACAAAAATGCTTACAATTACATCCTCGTTCAGTTTCATCAACAATTCTACTCGTATGCACCCGTATTCGTACTCGTACAATACACAGCTCTTAGATGTATGTACTATTGGTATATACACTCCAATGATCAGCTGTTAGCAGCCCATGTGAGTCACCTAACACATGTGGGAACCATCATTTGGCAACTAGCATGAAATATCTCATAAAATTACAAAAATATGAGTAATCATTCATGACTTATTTACATGAAAATAAAATTACATATCCTTTATATCTAATCCATACAACAACGACCAAAAACACCTACAAACACTTTCATTCTTCAATTTTATTCATATAATTGATCTCTCTCAAGTTCTATCTTCAAGTTCTAAGTGTTCTTCATAAATTCTACAAGTTCTAGTTACATAAAATCAAGAATACTTTCAAGTTTGCTAGCTCACTTCCAATCTTGTAAGGTGATCATCCAACCTCAAGAAATCTTTGTTTCTTACAGTAGGTTATCATTCTAATACAAGGTAATAATCATATTCAAACTTTGGTTCAATTTCTATAACTATAACAATCTTATTTCAAGTGATGATCTTACTTGAACTTGTTTTCGTGTCATGATTCTGCTTCAAGAACTTCGAGCCATCCAAGGATCCGTTGAAGCTAGATCTATTTTTTTCTTTTCCAGTAGTTTTATCCAAGGAACTTAAGGTAGTAATGATATTCATAACATCATTCGATTCATACATATAAAGCTATCTTATTCGAAGGTTTAAACTTGTAATCACTAGAACATAGTTTAGTTAATTCTAAACTTGTTCGCAAACAAAAGTTAATCCTTCTAACTTGACTTTTAAAATCAACTAAACACATGTTCTATATCTATATGATATGCTAACTTAATGATTTAAAACCTGGAAACACGAAAAACACTGTAAAACCGAATTTACGCCGTCGTAGTAACACCGCGGGCTGTTTTGGGTTAGTTAATTAAAAACTATGATAAACTTTAATTTAAAAGTTGTTCTTCTGGGAAAATGATTTTTCTTATGAACATGAAACTATATCCAAAAATCATGGTTAAACTCAAAGTGTAAGTATGTTTTCTAAAATGGTCATCTAGACGTCGTTCATTCGACTGAAATGACTACCTTTACAAAAATGACTTGTAACTTATATTTCCGACTATAAACCTATACTTTTTCTGTTTAGATTCATAAAATAGAGTTCAATATGAAACCATAGCAATTTGATTCACTCAAAACGGATTTAAAATGAAGAAGTTATGGTAAAACAAGATTGGATAATTTTTCTCATTTTAGCTACGTGAAAATTGGTAACAAATCTATTCCAACCATAACTTAATCAACTTGTATTGTATATTATGTAATCTTGAGATACCATAGACACGTATACAATGTTTCGACCTATCATGTCGACACATCTATATATATTTCGGAACAACCATAGACACTCTATATGTGAATGTTGGAGTTAGCTATACAGGGTTGAGGTTGATTCCAAAATATATATAGTTTGAGTTGTGATCAATACTGAGATATGTATACACTGGGTCGTGGATTGATTCAAGATAATATATATATCGATTTATTTCTGTACATCTAACTGTGGACAACTAGTTGTAGGTTACTAACGAGGACAGCTGACTTAATAAACTTAAAACATCAAAATGTATTAAAAGTGTTGTAAATATATTTTGAACATACTTTGATATATATGTACATATTTGTTATAGGTTCGTGAATCGACCAGTGGCCAAGTCTTACTTCCCGACGAAGTAAAAATCTGTGAAAGTGAGTTATAGTCCCACTTTTAAAATCTAATATTTTTGGGATGAGAATACATGCAGGTTTTATAAATGATTTACAAAATAGACACAAGTACGTGAAACTACATTCTATGGTTGAATTATCGAAATCGAATATGCCCCTTTTTATTAAGTCTGGTAATCTAAGAATTAGGGAACAGACACCCTAATTGACGCGAATCCTAAATATAGATCTATCGGGCCCAACAAGCCCCATCCAAAGTACCGGATGCTTTAGTACTTTGAAATTTATATCATATCCGAAGGGTGTCCCGGAATGATGGGGATATTCTTATATATGCATCTTGTTAATGTCGATTACCAGGTGTTCACCATATGAATAATTTTTATCTCTATGTGTGGGATGTATATTGAAATATGAAATCTTGTGGTCTATTATTATGATTTGATAATATATAGGTTAAACCTATAGCTCACCAACATTTTTTGTTGACGTTTTAAGCATGTTTATTTTCAGGTGATTATTAAGAGCTTCCGCTGTCGCATACTTAAATAAGGACGAGATTTGGAGTCCATGCTTGTATGATATTGTGTAAAAACTGCATTCAAGAAACTTATTTTGTTGTAACATATTTGTATTGTAAACCATTATGTAATGGTCGTGTGTAAACAGGATATTTTAGATTATCATTATTTGATAATCTACGTAAAGCTTTTTAAACCTTTATTGATGAAATAAAGGTTATGGTTTGTTTTAAAATGAATGAAGTCTTTGAAAAACGTCTCATATAGAGGTCAAAACCTCGCAACGAAATCAATTAATATGGAACGTTTTTAATCAATAAGAACGGGACATTTCAGAAGCTAGTTGAATCTCAAACGCAGTTTTTCACATCTCAGAAACAAACCAATGAACAAAATGCTCAAGCATTTAGAAATCAACAAGCTTCTATTCAAAATCTGGAACAAGAAGTAAGCAACCTAGCAAGGTTAATAAGTGAAAGAAAACCGGGAAGTCTACCTAGCGATACAAATGCTAACCCCCGGAATGAAACAGCTAAAGCCATTACCACAAGAAGTGGTATTACACTTAAACCACCTGAAATACCTGTAATTTCTGATGACTCTATTCTTACTCCACAAGAACCACAATCTGAGCAAGATAAGGAAACAGAACCGGTAGTTGAAAAGGTTAATGAAGATAACATAGTTAAGGCTAAACTTTATGTTAAACCATATCAACCACCACTTCCTTACCCGAGTAAAATGAGAAAAGAGAGACTTGAAGCCGAGCAATCCAAATTCTTGGATATGTTTAAACAAATAACTGTAAATCTTCCTTTCATTGATGTGATTTCAGGAATGCCTAGATATGCTAAATTCTTGAAAGATCTAATCACAAATAGAAAGAAAATGGAAGAACTCTCGGCTGTTACTATGAATGCTAATTGTTCTGCAGTGCTGTTGAATAAGATACCAGAAAAACTCTCTGATCCAGGAAGTTTCACGATTCCATGTTTTCTGGGTAGTCTTAGTTCAATAGAAGCATTGGCAAACTTAGGTGCTAGTATAAATTTAATGCCGTATTCACTATACGCTAAACTAGACCTTGGAGAATTGAAACCAACAAGAATAAGTATACAACTAGCCAATCGATCAGTAAAATATCCTAGAGGGATAATGGAGAACATGCTAGTTAAAGTTGGTACTTTAGTATTTCCAGTAGATTTTGTTATTCTGGACATGGAAGAAGTCTCTCGAGTTCCTCTCATATTAGGAAGACCATTCCTAAACACGGCTAAAGCAATAATAGACGTGTTTGGTAAGAAACTAACCCTATGTATAGAGGACGAGAGTGTTACCTTTTCTGTTGATAGAGCCATGCAACAACCGCAATCTGCAGATGATATATGTTATTATATTCAAACTTTGGATTCACATGCAGAATTGTTAGAAGAATTTCCAGAATTACAAGGAACAGGAGAATGTTCGTTAGGAGAAGGAACTGAACCAATTGATGAAACTGAAATGTTAGCTACACTTATGGCTAATGGATATGAACCAACAACAGAAGAAATTCAAATGCTAAAAGAAGAAGACAGATATCGATATAAATCATCGATAGAAGAACCACCAACATTAGAATTAAAGCCACTTCCAAACCATTTGGAATATGCTTATTTACATGGTGAATCTGAATTACCTGTAGTAATATCGTCTTCTCTTATGGAAAATGAAAAATCTCAACTCATTTTTCTGTGCTAAAAGCTCATAAACCAGCTATTGCATGGAAAATTCATGACATTAAAGGCATAAGTCCTTCGTATTGCACACATAAAATCCTTATGGAAGAAGGTCACAAAACGTATGTGCAACGCCAAAGAAGACTAAATCCTAATATGCAAGATGTTGTTAAGAAAGAAATTATTAAACTGCTTGATGCATGTTTAATTTATCCAATTTCTGATAGTCCATGGGTAAGCCCAGTTCAATGTGTACCTAAGAAGGGTGGCATGACTGTCATCACAAATGAAAAAAATGAGCTTATTCCTACTAGGACTGTAACAGGATGGAGTGTTTGTATTGATTATAGAAAATTAAATGACGCCACCAGAAAAGATCACTTTTCCTTACCTTTCATTGATCAAATGTTGGAAAGATTAGCCGGAAACAGTTACTATTGTTTTCTTGACGGTTTTTCCGGATATTTTCAATTTCCAATAGCACCCGAGGATCAAGAGAAAACCACATTCACGTGCCCGAGGATCAGGAACCGGAAGAAGAGTCGGAACCGGAAGAAGAATCGGAACCGGAAGAAGAATAGGAACCGGATGAAGAAATAGAACCGGTGGGGGAAATAATAAAACGGTTAAGTAAAAGAAAATCCTCAACCAACCGACCAAGGTTAATTATGGTCAATGGTGTTTCCGCCAAGGAAGCAAAATATTGGGAGGATTACCAATTCCCCGATGAATCGGATTCCGACGAGAATTCTGATGATGTTATAGAAATTACCCCAACTGAATTTAAAAAGGCAAAAGAAAATAATAAGGGAAAGGGCATAAAATAGAGAAATCTAATTCCAACCCCGATGAACTTTATGTGTATCGTCAACCCCCGAAGTCCTTAAGTTGTAACAATGACCCGGGAACCTCTAAACCACCAGGTTTTTCTAAACCAATGTGGAAAATGAAGGCTCGTATTAGGGGAACATCATATATCCCTAGAAACTTGGCAAAACGAACCAAAACCGAAGAAGAAGAAACGAGCGAGTTGGAATAAGATAGTTGTATTCGTGTGGTGTAATATATGTAATATAGTGTGCTTATGCTTTATGATATATGCAAAAATTGCTTGTATTAATAAGTATTTTTTTTATGAATCTAACTCTTGTCTATTTTACAGTATAAAACACAAAATGGATAGACAACCCAATATTTTAAGAGACCTACCCGGAGACATGATTGATGAAATCTTGTCTAGAGTCGGTCAGAATTCTTCGACACAACTATTTAAGGCGAGATCAGTTTGTAAGACATTCGAAGAACGTTCCAAGAATGCCTTGGTTTATAAAAGGCTTTCGTTCAAAAGATGGGGGATATCACATTGGGAAATCCATAAGTTACGATGTGTTTACTTTGACGCATATATTGCGGGGAACCCAAATGCTATTTTACGCAATGGGTTAAGAAATTATTTTGACTCAATATATCCGAATATTGGACTTCGTGATTTAGAAAAAGCGGCTAACATGCAACATAAAGAAGCATGTTATGCTTACGGATTAGTAATGTTCGCTTCTCACTAAAGTGAGAACAAGAACATCGGGCTACAACTATTAAACAAAACGTTCCCACAAGTGACGGAGTCGGTAATTGGGGTAAGAAATGAGGTTTTTAGATTGTTACGGGATTGTTGGACATTACGTAACCCTCGTCCCTTTGACGACGTTACAACACGCTGTCTTATCAACGGCCATAACGGTTATGTTCCACAAGACTAAGGATGGGAAGTAGTCCTAGTAAAACTAGAATGCATGACTTGTTTCTGGACGTATGAATTACGTGTCTTTATTGCCTTTGCTGAACGACTTGTGTACTAGCTAGAATTATCTTCACAACCATCTTGTATCAAATTTATTGTGTGCTATATTTCATGCTATATGTAAAATAAGTGGTATTGTAAGTTTGTAAAATATTGTGTAAAAGTTTGAACGCGAAATATTATTATAATCAGTTTTTCATATAGAATTGTAGTAGTTGAATTGTATATTAGCTACTAAGTATGAACTTAACGGGTAGGTACTACCCGAATTTAAACTTATAAAACGCTAATATGAAGAAAAAGCTTTTATAAATGAGTTCATATTATGCTACGAAATACTATTAACTACTCTTAATATTCTGTATGATTAACTTGTTCCATTTGACTATTTTGAAGGAAATGGCACCGACTACTCGACACACCGTGAATATGAATGAAGAGGAATTCCGTACTTTTCTAGCTTCAAACATAGCCGCAGTACAGGCTGCACTACATACCAACAATAACCTTGGATCTAGCAGTACAGGAAATCGTGTAGGATGCACCTACAAAGAATTCACTGCCTGCAAACCTTTGGAATTTGATGGAACCGAAGGACCGATCGGATTGAAACGGTGGACCGAGAAGGTCGAATCGGTGTTTGCCATAAGTAAGTGTACTGAAGAGGACAAAGTGAAGTACGCTGCGCATACCTTCACAGGTTCTGCGTTAACATGGTGGAATACCTATCTAGAGCAAGTGGGACAAGACGATGCGTACGCACTACCGTGGTCAGCATTCAAGCACTTGATGAACGAGAAGTACCATCCCAGAACCGAGGTCAATAAGCTCAAGACAGAACTTAGAGGGTTACGAACCCAAGGATTTGATATTACCACGTACGAAAGACGATTCACAGAATTGTGCCTATTGTGTCCGGGAGCGTTCGAAGATGAGGAAAAGAAGATCGACGCGTTTGTGAAAGGATTACCGGAAAGAATCCAAGAAGATATAAGTTCACACGAGCCCGCCTCCATACAACAGGCATGTAGAATGGCTCACAAACTAGTGAACCAGATTGAAGAAAGAATTAAAGAACAGACTGCTGAAGAGGCCAATGTGAAGCAAGTCAAAAGAAAGTGGGAGGAAAACGGTGATAAGAATCACCAATACAACAACAACAGCAATTACAAAAATAATCGAAACAATTATCCCAACAATCGCAACATCAATCGCAACTACAACAAACGGCCCAACAACAACAACAACAACAACAACAACAACAACAACAACTACAACAATCATCCCAACAACAATAATAACTGCAACAACAACAACAACAACAACAACAACAATCAGAAGCAGCTATGCCAAAGGTGTGAAAAGTATCACTCGGGGTTCTGCACCATATTTTGCAACAAGTGTAAAAGAAATGGTCATAGCGCGGCGAAGTGTGAGGTCTATGGACCAGGGGTTAATAGAACGAAAGGAACAAATGGTGTCGGAACGAGTAATGGCGGAGCAAGTAGTGTCGGAGCAAGTTATGCCAATGTAGTTTGTTATAAATGTGGAAAACCGGGCCACATTATTAGAAATTGCC
The DNA here is from genome assembly GCF_046630445.1 of Rutidosis leptorrhynchoides. NCBI lineage: Eukaryota > Viridiplantae > Streptophyta > Magnoliopsida > Asterales > Asteraceae > Rutidosis > Rutidosis leptorrhynchoides. Next base: position 97,475,231 of record NC_092335.1, read on the forward strand.
CGAACCAGGAGAACACGAATGGACAAGGCCGCGGAAGAGTTTTCAATATTAATGCGGCAGAGGCACAGGAAGACCCGGAGCTTGTTACGGGTATGTTTCTTATTGACAATAAATCTGCTTACGTTTTATTTGATTCGGGTGCGGATAGAAGCTATATGAGTAGAGATTTTTGTGCTAAATTAAGTTGTCCATTGACGCCTTTGGATAGTAAATTTTTACTCGAATTAGCAAATGGTAAATTAATTTCAGCAGATAATATATGTCGGAATCGAGAAATTAAACTGGTTAGCGAAACATTTAAGATTGATTTGATACCAGTAGAGTTAGGGAGTTTTTATGTGATAATCGGTATGGACTGGTTGAAAGAAGTGAAAGCAGAGATCGTTTGTTACAAAAATGCAATTCGCATTATACGAGAAAAAGGAAAACCCTTAATGGTGTACGGAGAAAAGGGCAACACGAAGCTACACCTTATTAGTAATTTGAAGGCACAAAAACTAATAAGAAAAGGTTGCTATGCTGTTCTAGCACACGTCGAGAAAGTACAAACTGAAGAAAAGAGCATCAATGATGTTCCCGTTGCAAAAGAATTTCCCGATGTATTTTCGAAAGAATTACCGGGATTACCCCCACATCGATCCGTTGAATTTCAAATAGATCTTGTACCAGGAGCTGCACCAATAGCTCGTGCTCCTTACAGCCTCGCACCCAGCGAGATGAAAGAACTGCAAAGCCAATTACAAGAACTTTTAGAGCGTGGTTTCATTCGACCAAGCACATCACCGTGGGGAGCTCCTGTTTTGTTTGTCAAGAAGAAAGATGCTACATTCAGGTTGTGTATCGACTACCGAGAGTTGAATAAACTTACCATCAAGAACCGCTACCCATTACCGAGAATCGACGACTTATTTGATCAACAACAAGGCTCGTCTGTTTATTCAAAGATTGACTTACGTTCCGGGTATCATCAAATGCGGGTGAAAGAAGATGATATTCCAAAGACTGCTTTCAGAATAGGTTACGGTCATTACGAGTTTATGGTCATGCCCTTTGGTTTAACTAATGCACCAGCTGTGTTCATGGACCTTAGGAACCGAGTGTGTGGATCATACCTTGACAAGTTTGTCATTATTTTCATTGATGACATACTTATTTACTCAAAGAATGACAAAGAACACGGTGAACATTTGAGAAAGGTGTTAGAAGTATTGAGGAAGGAACAATTGTACGCTAAGTTTTCAAAGTGTGCATTTTGGTTGGAAGAAGTTCAATTTCTCGGTCACATAGTGAACAAAGAAGGTATTAAGGTGGATCCGGCAAAGATAGAAACTGTTGAAAAGTGGGAAACCCCGAAAACTCCGAAACACATACGCCAGTTTTTAGGACTAGCTGGTTACTACAGAAGGTTCATCCAAGACTTTTCCAGAATAGCAAAACCCTTGACTGCATTAACGCATAAAGGGAAGAAATTTGAATGGAATGATGAACAAGAGAAAGCGTTTCAGTTATTGAAGAAAAAGCTAACTACGGCACCTATATTGTCATTGCCTGAAGGGAATGATGATTTTGTGATTTATTGTGACGCATCAAAGCAAGGTCTCGGTTGTGTATTAATGCAACGAACGAAGGTGATTGCTTATGCGTCTAGACAATTGAAGATTCACGAACAAAATTATACGACGCATGATTTGGAATTAGGCGCGGTTGTTTTTGCATTAAAGACTTGGAGGCACTACTTATATGGGATCAAAAGTATTATATATACCGACCACAAAAGTCTTCAACACATATTTAATCAGAAACAACTGAATATGAGGCAGCGTAGGTGGATTGAATTGTTGAATGATTACGACTTTGAGATTCGTTACCACCCGGGGAAGGTAAATGTGGTAGCCGATGCCTTGAGCAGGAAGGACAGAGAACCCATTCGAGTAAAATCTATGAATATAATGATTCATAATAACCTTACTACTCAAATAAAGGAGGCGCAACAAGGAGTTTTAAAAGAGGGAAATTTAAAGGATGAAATACCCAAAGGATCGGAGAAGCATCTTAATATTCGGGAAGACGGAACCCGGTATAGGACTGAAAGGATTTGGGTACCAAAATTTGGAGATATGAGAGAAATGGTACTTAGAGAAGCTCATAAAACCAGATACTCAATACATCCTGGAACGGGGAAGATGTACAAGGATCTCAAGAAACATTTTTGGTGGCCGGGTATGAAAGCCGATGTTGCTAAATACGTAGGAGAATGTTTGACGTGTTCTAAGGTCAAAGCTGAGCATCAGAAATCATCAGGTCTACTTCAACAACCCGAAATCCCGGAATGGAAATGGGAAAATATTACCATGGATTTCATCACTAAATTGCCAAGGACTGCAAGTGGTTTTGATACTATTTGGGTAATAGTTGATCGTCTCACCAAATCAGCACACTTCTTGCCAATAAGAGAAGATGACAAGATGGAGAAGTTAGCACGACTGTATTTGAAGGAAGTCGTCTCCAGACATGGAATACCAATCTCTATTATCTCTGATAGTGATGGCAGATTTATTTCAAGATTCTGGCAGACATTACAGCAAGCATTAGGAACTCGTCTAGACATGAGTACTGCCTATCATCCACAAACTGATGGGCAGAGCGAAAGGACGATACAAACGCTTGAAGACATACTATGAGCATGTGTTATTGATTTCGGAAACAGTTGGGATCGACATCTACCGTTAGCAGAATTTTCCTACAATAACAGCTACCATTGAAGCATTGAGATGGCGCCGTTTGAAGCACTTTATGGTAGAAAGTGTAGGTCTCCGATTTGTTGGAGTGAAGTGGGGGATAGACAGATTACAGGTCCGGAGATAATACAAGAAACTACCGAGAAGATCATCCAAATTCAACAACGGTTGAAAACCGCCCAAAGTCGACAAAAGAGCTACGCTGACATTAAAAGAAAAGATATAGAATTTGAAATTGGAGAGATGGTCATGCTTAAAGTTGCACCTTGGAAAGGCGTTGTTCAATTTGGTAAACGAGGGAAATTAAATCCAAGGTATATTGGACCATTCAAGATTATTGATCGTGTCGGACCAGTAGCTTACCGACTTGAGTTACCTCAACAACTCGCGGCTGTACGTAACACTTTCCACGTCTCGAATTTAAAGAAATTTTTTGCTAAAGAAGATCTCACTATTCCGTTAGATGAAATCCAAATCAATGAAAAACTTCAATTCATCGAAGAACCCGTCGAAATAATGGATCGTGAGGTTAAAAGACTTAAGCAAAACAAGATACCAATTATTAAGGTTTGATGGAATGCTCGTAGAGGACCCGAGTTCACCTGGGAGCGTGAAGATCAGATGAAGAAGAAATACCCGCATCTATTTCCAGAAGATTCGTCAACACCTTCAACAGCTTAAAATTTCGGGATGAAATTTATTTAACGGGTTGGTACTGTAGTGACCTGAACTTTTCCATGTTTATATATATTAATTGAGATTGATATTTACATGATTAAATGTTTCCAACATGTTAAGCAATCAAACTTGTTAAGACTTGATTAATTGAAATAGGTTTCATATAGACAATTGACCACCCAAGTTGACCGGTGATTTACGAACGTTAAAACTTGTAAAAACTATATGATGACATATATATGAATATATATATATAGTTAACATGATATTATGATAAGTAAACATATCATTAAGTATATTAAAAATGAACTACATATGTAAAAACAAGACTACTAACTTAATGATTTTTAAACGAGACATATATGTAACGATTATCGTTGTAAAGACATTTAATGTATATATATTGTAATGACCCGTCCTTATCCACCTGGACAAAGTCATCAACATTTGGTCCCATTGCGATGATCGACTCCAAGTAATGTCCTTAAATTGAGCAAATGCACAGCGGAAGACTTAATTCGTACCTGAGAATAAACATGCTTAAAAGTGTCAACCAAAAGGTTGGTGAGTTCATAGGTTTATCATAACAATCAGTTTAATATACTAATAGATCACAAGATTTCCGTTTATAAATATATGTACACTCGCAAGTGTATAAAAGTATTCTATAAGTTGTAGGCACCCGGTAACAAGCCTTAACGTTCATGTTTTACCCTCTGAAGTACACCAGATCAGGTGTGTTTAAAATAACCTCGAAGTACTAAAGCATCCCATAGTCAGGATGGGGTTTGTCAGGCCCAATAGATCTATCTTTAGGATTCGCGCCTACCGTACATAGACAAGTAGTTTAATGTTACCAAGCTAAGGGTATATTTCTGGTTTAAACCCACATAGAATTAGTTTTAGTACTTGTGCCTATTTCGTAAAACATTTATAAAACAGCGCATGTATTCTCAGCCCAAAAATATATATAAAAAGGGAGTAATGAAACTCACCATACTGTATTTTGTAGTAAAAATACATATAACATCATTGAACAAATGTAGGGTTGGCCTCAGATTCACAAACCTATATTAATTTGTATATCTATTAAAACATATAATAGAAATCACATAATTTCATTTATATATATATATATATATATATATATATATATATATATATATATATATATATATATATATATATATATATATATATATATATATATATATATATATATATATATATATTACTTATATATATATATATTACTTATATATTTGTAGTTATATGGAATTTATACTGATTTTTATTATATCTTAATTTAGATATTATATATATTTATTTTGTAAATATATTAGTATCTATACATTTAGTTATATTAATATATATATATATATATATATATATATATATATATATATATATATATATATATATATATATATATTGATTAGTTTTATATTTAAAAATCATTAGTTTGTTATTTGTAAGTATTTATATATAAAAATGTTAATAGGTTTGATATATTGTTAAATGAAATATTAGTATAATTATAGTATATTTCATAAGTGTATTTTTTATATACAAAATAGTTATCTGTTAAAAATGATAGTTTTGATAGTACGGATTCTTTTGATCAAAATAATGATTATACTAATAATAAAATGATAATGATAATAATAATAATAGTATTTATGTTACAAATAATAATGATAACTATAATACTAAAAATTATAAAATGATACAATACTAATTTTAATGATTAATGATAATGATAATAATAATAATAATAATAATAATAATAATAATAATAATAATAATAATAATAATAATAATAATAATAATAATAATAATAATAATAATAATAGTTTGTGTTATTTTTATATCAACAATAATAATAATAATAATAATGATTAGTAATAATAATAATAATAATAATAATAATAATAATAATAATAATAATAATAATAATAATAATAATAATAATAATAGCATATTAAAAAGGAATCAACCTTTAAGTAAGTTTTTATAAAAAAATGCCTCAAGCGAGGCTCGAACTCGCGACCTCCCGTATACCCAACACGCCCCCAAACCAACAGAGCTGTCTCGCTTATCTGTTTTTATCTCTTATCCTAAATCTATTAAACCCGTAATTATCTATTCCCCTCTTTATTTTTTTTAACTGACGTAAACAGGTGGGCTTTGTGGCTTCGGTTCATCTGTAGCAGAAGCCCAAGATATTATTTAACTCAATCCAAACTTTATAATACCCATTACATGTTTTTGAGTCTGTGTAGGATCGACCCAAAATATATATCCCGTCCAATTATCACAACAGGGTGGCGGTCTACTTGTTATTATTTTTTTTTTAAACCCGATTAGCATAGCAATATTAATGGGTTTCAGGCTGTCAACATAGAAGAAACAGCACCCTATATTTTAATTATTTGATTCAAATCAGCATCACTCTTTATAATATCTTAATCATCATCAATAATCTTTAAACCCCACCATTCTTCCTTTAATCAAGTGTAACAATATTCAATTCACTTTCTCTCTGCCCTCCTTATTTCTTTACGGTAAACAACAACAAAAACAAAAATAAGATTTAATAACAGAAGTAGGAGAGAACTGCGGCAACTGTTATATGTGTCGGATGTGGTGGTGGTGTTTAAACAGGTAGTAGCATTAAAACGGGTGATGTGCAAGTGAAAGAAAATAACCGATGGTGTATCTTGGTGATGGTTGTGGGTTTGGGTTTTTCGTGTATGAAACAGAAATAGAAGTGAGAGAGGAGAGGGAGAGGTGATTGTAACCGAAGCAAGGACGATCGATATGCTGGAGCAATAAACGAAACAGAAAACAAAACCATAGCTGCAGTAACTCGCGATAGAAAGGAAGCAGAAACAGAAGTCATGAAGCAACTCTTTCGACTGAATACAAAAAATAGAGGTGACGGTGATGATGGTTTGTTATGATTTGGTGGATGATTATATGGGTCTAGTGATAAATAATCATACCCACTTTAACTATGAGAGGTTTGATGAAGATGAAATAGAGATACTACAGTAGGGTGACGAGATGATTAAGGTGGTCTTTAAGAGGTGGTGATGGTTTCATGGGTGGTTGTTGTTGGTGGTTTAGGGTGATAATCAAGTGGGTTTTTGTTGGAGATGATGGTGACCAATAGAGCTTGGGTGGTGTCAATTGTCGATGGTTGTCTCGATGGTGAAGTGAAGGCGATTGGTGATTCTTGAGGTGGTTGGTGATCAGTGCGGGTTTGTGATCAGAGAAATTGATAACGGGTGGTGACATGGTTTGTTTTATGACGATGGTGAAGTTCGGTTTAGCACAACAAGTAAATCACAAATGGGTTTTGGAGATGAGAGTTTGGTAATCCAAAATAGTCATGGGTGTAGTGAAAGATTAACAGGAAATGGTGTTTAAAAAAAATAGGTTCTACATATCTATATTCTATATGTTGTTATATATATCGATATGAGATATGAGTACTCAATTATAAGGAGATGAGGTGTACTCCATAACCAAATATAATAATTAAATATTAAATATTAAATCTAGATAAATAAAAGAACACGTGAATAAGAAACAGTTAACAGACAAGTTTCCTACCGACACTTTTTATATCACGGATAATGTATCGTAGTCCGTTGTTAACTAGTGACGGATAAAAAGATCTCAGAAAATCCCAAACTTTTAAATTAAATATATTTATTTATTTAAATATATAGATCTCTATTTATAAATAGTTGTTCGTGAGTCGTCGGGAATGGTCGAAGGGTAACGGATTTCATGAATATAGATTTCAAGGTTTTCGAGACTCAATATTACAGATTTTGCTTATCGTGTCGGAAACATATAAAGTTTAAATTTGATCGGAAATTTCCGGGTCATTACAGTACCTACCCGTTAAAGAAATTTCGTCCCCGAAATTTGATAGAGGTCGTTATGGATAGAAATAAGAATGTTTTCATGACGAATATGAGTTGATGAATAGAGTTTTATCATTTTGATTAATATAAATAAATCAATTTGATTACTCGAAGAGTACGAATGAAGCTATCACTAAATAGTGAAATGAGAGAGACAAGTTTCATCATAACCTTTAACTAGTCATGGTTGAATTCCGAAATTCACGGGATTTAAAGAAAATCTTCGTAATAAGATTTGGTTCTTCAACGATTTAGGAAATCAGAATCTTCTTTGATTAAATGAAATAATCTGTTTCGATTGCTCTGTCGGATATTTTACTATAAATCTACCCCCTTCGTTTCCTTATTTCCATATCCCACATCTTCTATTCCTTCTCCTTAATTTCCTAATTTAATACATTCGTCAATATGCTCCATCCCATTTTGATCCTTGATGTACTCTTAATTTTCACATCTGCCATTCTTCTTTTTCATCTACCACCGGAAGAATCTATTTACTTCTACTATACTCTTGGGTTTATAGTGTTTCTAGTTCTCCCGTGTCTTTATATTTCTATCTGCATCGATATACATGGTTTGTAATTTCGGGGTTGTTGTTGGGTTTTATATCTTCCCTTATATTTCAATGTCCCTGCTTCTTTCTTCTATAATCATTGTCATCCACAGTTAATGCTCCCTCCTATTTGCTGCAATTTATACTCCAATTTCTATTTTTGGAGTTTTATTCTTTCGTTTCCTCTTCCCGTCCTTGAGTCAAGCGAGCAATGGTCCGAAATTCGTAGGTATGGATTTTGAGTTGAACATAGTTAATGTTATCAGAAATGGTAATGGCACGATTTTGATTTGTCAAATTACCAGAATATCCTGGAAAAGACCGAATCATCAAGAAATATTTTCTTGATATTTTTAGAAATAAAATATAAGAGTCGTGTAACATGGCGCATGATGATGGTAATGTGAATCATCACATTCCATTAGAAACTCAACATGACTTACTGTAATATAATGACGTTGATCAAGTGTCGTTATATTATACTAATCCATGATTCAGTTCCCAACACTACTTCAAAACATTCATATTTTAAACTCGAAGGTTTCAGAATTAGAAACTAATACAGTTTCTTTTATGTTGTGACGCAGATATTACAGAAAGATAAATGATCTTAAGATAAGAATAGTTGTGAAAATATCTCCAGAAATATGGAGAATATGTATGATGGAAGATACGAAGATATCTTATAATATTTAAGATGAGATGATGATAAAGAATATCATCTGGAAAGGTTTAGAATAAGGAGTAAGGTGTTTGCTAACGATTTCAACAGACACTGAATCATTGGGATCCTTTGAAGTCAAACTTATTTTTTTGTGATTTGTTCACGGTTTCCTTCATAGTTTTGCATAATCCACTTTTCGGTGCTAAATTTTCTATTGAGTGTTCCTAACACTTCTTTCTTTATCATCAACTTTTGGCCATTAAGACCATCTACAACATGCTGCTTTGTCAGCATTCTCAAAGTTAACGGATCTGGGTCATCGGTTATCAAACCGAGGTGGTTTCAAAAGAATTGTGTTTTTAGATGATCAAACGCTGATGATAACATGATGGAATATGAAAGGTTTCCCAGTAACAATGATGAAGGGATAACGTATCTATCGAGATTATAATAAGGCTAGCCCGATTGAAAAAATCGAAGTTGACTTGCTGGAGCTGTGACAAAATTAGCTACTTTGAAAAGGGATTGCAAAGTTATTTTCGGTAATAACAATGCCAAAAGGGCTAGCACAGATACGTGTTAAACTATGAATTTGGGTTCGGAAGTTTTTCAGGTGCATATCTATATGCAGAAATCTTTTCTTCCGTAGATGAAGTGCGGTTGGTTCAACTTCTCGATTGAGGTGGTTTCAAGAATCATGAAAAGATTTGAACGCGGATTGTAACTGTCGAGGTACAAATGAGGTTTAAGATGAAATCAAGTGGAAAACTTAAAGAATTGTTTAGTTTCATATGTTATAATCAATATTTTAATTCATTTTAATTGTCCAAAGTTAGCAGTCCAGTAGTCCAATTGTCCAATAGTCCAATAAATTCATATATAATTTAATATATAATATTCGAATTAATTAATACGTATCGTGATCCGTGTACCAGTCTCAGTATTGATCACAACTCAAACCATATATATATTTCGGAATCAACCTCAACCCTATATAGCCAACTCCAACATTCACATATAGAGTGTCTACGGTTGTTCCGAAATATATATACAGATGGGTCGATATGATAGGTCGAAACCTTGTATACGTGTCCCGTTATTTAAAGTGCGTAAAAGTAAATAACAGAAATTAAATGACGATAAATAAAATTGCGAGAATGTAAATTGCGAGAAATAAAATGTAACCAGTTAGCTAGGAACAGTTAGCTAGGAACAGTTAGCGTGAATTCTTAACAAGATTCTTTATAATTAATTTGTTTGTTTCTAACAAATTTTAATTTGTCCAATGTTTCTTCATTATGCCACTTGTTGGATTCTGATAGGTCAAAATCCAAATATGAAATTTGAATGGAAATGGTTATTCTGTGGTGAACAGATCTGTATCTCTGTAGATGTAAGTAGGATAAGAAATGACTGTTGAATCAGATTCGAAGGATGTACAGTGTAACTTATTAATGTGAAATCTAAATATTCCTCGGGTACTACCTACCCGTTAAAATATTTTCATCATTAACAGTTTATACGAAAGAATTTTTAATTACAATCTGTATGAAAATATACTTGCATATATATTTTCTTCGGATGTAATCATGGATCTACTGAGTCAATAAGATATTAAACTCATTTGATTTATCGTTAATACTAGATTACATAATCTCTAAAACTTTAGAAATTATATAATCGCCATGTCGAACGAAGATAAATGAGGTAGAATGATACGTAAAGCGAAGATAATCGATAGAGAACGGTATGTAGAACGAAGATCATACTCGAAGTACAAGTAGTGATATTGAGGCATGTGATGTTGAGGCTTGTGTTATTGGTAGTAATAGTTCCAATGCTGGTGGTACTGTTGATGTCGGTGATGCTGCTGGTGCTTGTAAGCTTTGCACCATATTCTCCAAAGCCACTACTCGAATGCGAGGTTCGTTGACTTATTCTATTACCCCGGGATGATTGGCGGTCGAAACGATCGGTTGAATAAGGTTTAGAATTTTAGATAGAAGATAATCGTGACGAACTACTCTGGAGATGAGGCTAAAAATGGAGTTTCGGATAGGTTCACCGGTAAGTGCTTCAGGTTCTTCACCGAGAGTGCAGGTTGGTGGGTGGAAAATATCGCCTTCTTCTTATTTCCATTGGTTAAGTCGACTACGAACCCATCAGATGAATTGGGGATGGCTGATTGATTGATTCATTCTGGTGACGCTGCTTTCGGAGCTTAGGTGAATATCCATGTCGGAATTCGAGGGACTTGAACTAGTGGCGAGTTCCATTTCGTACGATTGATTAAAGGATTTTTTGATAAGAAATAGATTATAGGATGTAGATTAGTACCCTGCAATACATAATTTACATATGCATATATAATACTACAATCCCATAAGTTACGGAGGAATCTACAGAAGCTGTCAGGCAAAGGTAACAATAACAGATACGCTAAGATATGAATTTATCTATACCCTGTCTATACAATAGAGGTAGTAAGACGTGTCTAGACTTTAAGGATGATAAGCAAATAATTTCCTAAGGATGATAAGTAGATGATTTTTGACACGAAATGATAAGCAAAACTTTTGACATGAACACACGGTCGAAGTCCAGACCTACTAATGTATCTAAACAACTATCAGTTAGACACACTAATGCAAGACCTGGTTCGCTAAGACCACCGCTCTGATACCACCTATAACGACCCGTCCTTATCCACCTGGACAAAGTCATCTACATTTGGTCCCATTGCGATGATCGACTCCAAGTAATGTCCTTAAATTGAGCAAATGCACAGCGGAAGACTTAATTCGTACCTGAGAATAAACATGCTTAAAAGTGTCAACCAAAAGGTTGGTGAGTTCATAGGTTTATCATAACAATCAGTTTAATATACTAATAGATCACAAGATTTCCATTTATAAATATATGTACACTCGCAAGTGTATAAAAGTATTCTATAAGTTGTAGGCACCCGGTTACAAGCCTTAACGTTCATGTTTTACCCTCTGAAGTACACCAGATCAGGTGTGTTTAAAATAAACTCGAAGTACTAAAGCATCCCATAGTCAGGATGGGGTTTGTCAGGCCCAATAGATCTATCTTTAGGATTCGCGCCTACCGTACATAGACAAGTAGTTTAATGTTACCAAGCTAAGGGTATATTTCTGGTTTAAACCTACATAGAATTAGTTTTAGTACTTGTGCCTATTTCGTAAAACATTTATAAAACAGCGCATGTATTCTCAGCCCAAAAATATATATAAAAAGGGAGTAATGAAACTCACCATACTGTATTTTGTAGTAAAAATACATATAACATCATTGAACAAATGTAGGGTTGGCCTCAGATTCACAAACCTATATTAATTTGTATATCTATTAAAACATATAATAGAAATCACATAATTTCATTTATATATATATATATATATATATATATATATATATATATATATATATATATATATATATATATATATTACTTATATATATATATATATTACTTATATATTTGTAGTTATATGGAATTTATACTGATTTTTATTATATCTTAATTTAGATATTATATATATTTATTTTGTAAATATATTAGTATCTGTACATTTAGTTATATTATATATATATATATATATATATATATATATATATATATATATATATATATATATATATATATATATATATATATATATATATATATATATATATATATATATATATGATTAGTTTTATATTTAAAAATCATTAGTTTGTTATTTGTAAGTATTTATATATAAAAATGTTAATAGGTTTGATATATTGTTAAATGAAATATTAGTATAATTATAGTATATATCATAAGTGTATTTTTTATATACAAAATAGTTATCTGTTAAAAATGATAGTTTTGATAGTACGGATTCTTTTGATCAAAATAATGATTATACTAATAATAAAATGATAATGATAATAATAATAATAGTATTTATGTTACAAATAATAATGATAATTATAATACTAAAAATTATAAAATGATACAATACTAATTTTAATGATTAATGATAATGATAATAATAATAATAATAATAATAATAATAATAATAATAATAATAATAATAATAATAATAATAATAATAGTTTGTGTTATTTTTATATCAACAACAACAATAATAATAATAATAGTGATTAGTAATAATAATAATAATAATAATAATAATAATAATAATAATAATAATAATAATAATAATAATAATAATAATAATAATAATAATAATAGCATATTAAAAAGGAATCTACCTTTAAGTATGTTTTTATAAAAAAAAATGCCTCAAGCGAGGCTCGAAATCGCGACCTCCCGTATACCCAACACGCCCCCAAACCAACAGAGCTGTCTCGCTTATATGTTTTATCTCTTATCCTAAATCTATTAAACCCGTAATTATCTGTTCCCCTTTTTATTTTTTTAACTGACGTAAACAGGTGGGCTTTGTGGCTTCGGTTCATTCTGTAGCAGAAGCCCAAGATATTATTTAACTCAATCCAAACTTTATAATACCCATTACATGTTTTTGAGTCTGTGTAGGATCGACCCAAAATATATATCCCGTCCAATTATCACAAGAGGGTGGCGGTCTACTTGTTATTATTTTTTTTTAAACCCGATTAGCATAGCAATATTAATGGGTTTCAGGCTGTCAACGTAGAAGAAACAGCACCCTATATTTTAATCATTTGATTCAAATCAGCATCACTCTTTATAATATCTTAATCATCATCAATAATCTTTAAACCCCACCATTCTTCCTTTAATCAAGTGCAACAATATTCAATTCACTTTCTCTCTGCCCTCCTTATTTCTTTACGGTAAACAACAACAAATACAAAAATAAGATTTAATAACAGAAGTAGGAGAGAACTGCGGCAACTGTTATATGTGTCGGATGTGGTGGTTGAAAGGACCCGTTCATATACATTATAAACGATTCACAATAGTTGATTACATTGCGAGGTATTTGACCTCTATATGATACATTTTACAAACATTGCATTCGTTTTTAAAAGACAAACTTTCTTTACATCGAAAATTGACAGGCATGCATACCATTTCATAATATCCACTATCCAACTATAAATTGATTTAATAATAATCTTTGATGAACTCAATGACTCGAATGCAACGTTCTTCGAAATATGCTATGAAAGACTCCAAGTAATATCTTTAAAATGAGCAAATGCACAGCGGAAGATTTCTTTAACACCTGAGAATAAACATGCTTTAAAGTGTCAACCAAAAGGTTGGTGAGTTCATTAGTTTATCATAATCATTTATTTCTATCATTTTAATAGACCACAAGAATTTCATTTTCAGTTCTCATAAATATACGTCCCATGCATAGAGACAAAAATAATCATTCATATGGTGAACACCTGGTAACCGACATTAACTAGATACATATAAGAATATCCCCTATCATTCCGGGATCCTCCTTCGGACATGATATAAATTTCGAAGTACTAAAGCATCCGGTACTTTGGATGGGGTTTGTTAGGCCCAATAGATCTATCTTTAGGATTCGCGTCAATTAGGGTGTCTGTTCCCTAATTCTTAGATTACCAGACTTAATAAAAAGGGGAATATTCGATTTCGATAATTCAACCATAGAATGTAGTTTCACGTACTTGTGTCTATTTCGTAAAACATTTATAAAAGTTGCGCATGTATTCTCAGCCCAAAAATATAAAGGGTAAAAAGGCAAATGAAACTCACCATACTGTATTTCGTAGTAAAAATACATATAACGTCATTGAACAAGTGCAAGGTTGGCCTCGGATTCACGAACCTAAATTAATTATATATATTTATATGTTAGTCAATATTTGTCTAACAAATTAGGTCAAGTCATAGTGTACCACAATCCTAATGCTCGAGACTAATATGCAAAAGTCAACAAAAGTAAATTTGACTCAAAATAATTTCCAAAAATCTATACATGATTAATATATAGTTTAAATATCGTCGTTTTATATTTTTAAATATTTTTAAAAGATTTATTAGAGTAAATAATATAATTTATTTATTAATAAATAAAATTTTATATTAAATTTATATAATAAAATATACTTTTATATATATTAAGTAATAAAATTTATAGGGTTCATTTAATATCATAAAGATAATATGATAGGTATTATTAAAGTAAGTTATTACACGTAGTAAAATATGTTTGTATCACATATTTATTTGATAAAATAATATCTATAATGATAGTAAGTGAAAGTTGTATTATTTTGTAATAATAATTATTATTATAAAAATATCAATATTTATAATTACTAAGATGACATTATGATAAAACGATAATTCTAATTATGATAACTTTAATATTTACGATAATTTTTAATATTATCTTTAAAATAATAATTCTATTTAAAATAATAATAATAATGATATTTTATAGTAACAATGACATTTCTATTAAAATGATAATTTTTGTTAAAATGATAGTTTTAATACTAACGATACTTTTAATAATAATAGTAATGATAAAAATAATAAGAACGATAATTTTATCTAAATTAATATCTTATAATATTTTAATTTCATCATGATACTCTTACTCATTATTTCCTAATCGTTTCGTTTAATAGCTTTTAATCGTCTTTTATATCGTGTTCATAATAATGATAATAATAGTAATCAAAATATTTAGGTGTTACAATTATTTGTTTTAATTACACTAATATTAATAATGATAGTTACTATAATATTATTAACGATAATACTAATAATTATCTTAATGATACTATAGTAATAATAATAATAACAATAACAATAACCATTTTTAAATAATGATATATATATATTAATAATGATAATAATAATAATACTAATAATAATAATAATAATAATAATAATAATAATAATAATGATAATTGGATAATAATAATAATAATACTAATTATAACTTTAACGATAATAACGATAGTAATAAAAAAACAATTTTTAATGATAAATCACTTTTATTGATAAAGATAATAATAATGATAATAATAAGATAAAACTAGAACGACGATAAAAACGACGATAATAATAATCATTTTTAATAAAAATATTGAAAATTCAATTGATTATAACTTCTAATCCGTTCATCGAAACCATTCGATATCTAAAGGAAAAGTTCTTAATTTTTCGCTAGCTTTCCAAGGACATGCATATCTTATACCTTATCTCAACCGCAAGTGTAACTAATTCAAGATTCAACCTAACCTGTCTAAGGGCAATATCAAAAGTACAAGCATGCATAATCCTAAATACTCGAGCACTAGTCAGGGATACACTATTAGTATATAAAAGTTAAATTATGAGTACTCACGTATCAATATTGAGATTCAATATTGCAGGAAAGGTACGTAGACGCAACGGAAATGATAAACACTATATTGACCTCACGAGCATACCCATGAACCATACTCAATCACCTCCATAGCTATAACTCATAATTTCCTTAATCCTATCCTACTCGAAAAACAATTTCGAAATCACTCGGACAACACTCCGTCGTAATATTTTATGTATACTAATAATATCTTGAAATAATACGGAGTAAATATATATATGTAAATCGATTGAGAGAGTTTAGAGAAAAATATTTTCAAGTTTCTATGAAATAATGAAACCTATTGAATTCTATTTATAATAGATTTTTGAATTATTAAAGTGAATTATTAAAGTATGAATTATTAAAGTGAATTATTAAAGTATGAATTATTAAAGTGAATTATTAAAGTATGAATTATTAAAGTGAATTATTAAAGTATAAATTATTAAAGTATGAATTATTAAAGTGAATTATTAAAGTTAAAGTAAAGTAAAAATAAAGTAAAGGTAAAGTTTAAGTATAGTAAAAGTATAAAACTATGTACGTATTATACGCGTATAAATATATATAATATTAATTTAAATCGTTATATATATTTAATAAAATAAAATATAAATATCGTTATCTTTATCATACTAGTTAAGTAATGAGTTGTCAAAAGTGGTTCTAGATATTTATAAAAGTTATATACGTTTTAATAATAAAGTTCTTTTTAAACTGAAAACGTTTTTGTACGTTTGAAACTAAATAGATCAATCGAGTCTTTATGAGATTCAATCTTCCACTATCCTTTGTCTAGTTCTCAATGATTGATAATTTGTTCTTATTTATAAATTACTTTACCATTTTTCGAATATTGTTAAAATGGAAAGATTTCTCAAATCAACGTGGGCCTTTCAACAGAGACTTGTAATTATAATTTAATATATCTGATAATTCAATCATTTGATCTTATCTTCTAATTCCATTGATAAACATTTTGAAACAGATACAATCATATAAAGTATTTAATCTAATATTTTGTTTACGTTTCAAGTTATAATATATATACACATATACATATATAATCATATTCGTTTAATGGTTCGTGAATCGTTGGAACTTGGTCGAGGTTGAATGAATGTATGAACATAGTTTAAAATTCTTGAAATTTAACTTAACAAATATTGCTTATTGTGTCGGAAACATATAAAGATTAAAGTTTAAATTTGGTTGGAAATTTCCGGGTTGTCACAGTACCTACCCGTTAAAGAAATTTCGTCCCGAAATTTAAGTGGAAAGGTCGTGAATGATAATAAGTATGTTTTCATGATACATACGGGCTGAAAATTAGAGTTTTATCATCAGCGAATAATTTGGATAAACAATCCATTTATATGAAGAGTACGAATGAAGCTAACATAGAAGAGTGAAATGAGTAAGTGTAGATTCATCTTATCATTTGACGTAGATATGATTGATTCCCAGATTTCAAGGGATTTGAAGAAAATCTTCTTAATAAGATTTGACTCTCCGGTAATCAAGGAAATTAGGATCTGCTTTAAATGCGATCGTCCATTTTAATTATTCTGTCGGAGATTTTCTTATAAATTCACCTCCTTCGTTTCCTTACAACTCACACCTTCTGTTGATGCATTTTATGCAAGTCCCTAAACATCTACCCACGTCCATTGCAGGTACAACAGTTTACAGGCCACCATAATTGCTCATTATTATCCTGTGTTTGTATGTGGTTACAGGAACTGCAGGAACGAGATTTAGATGTTTGACTATGTTAGACTTAGTCAGACGTACGAGTGAAGCCTCACTAGTACGGCTGACAGGCTCATACGCACGGTTGATGCTGAGCTAAGTCACAATTACAACCTAAATGAGAAGACACGAGTGAGTGATCACCCGTACGGCTGATGAAGCCAACTCGTACGTGTGATGAATGAATCGTATGGGTGAGTCAACAGCAGGGGTATATAAAGTCTTATGTTCTTTATTTTAGGTTAAGCCTCTTATTTGTTATACACACTCAGATCTAGTGAGCTCCTCCAATTCTCTCTCAGTCCAAATCACCCATGTGGTGAATAATAGCTCTAGGTGTTGATCTAATCACACTTGATTTAGTTGTGGTTTGACTAAATTAATAAAAAAAAAAAAACTTAACCTATTCACTAAAGGGTTTGATTCACTTATTCTGCCATTGTGTGAGTTAAATCTGTTGATTTCTAAGTTCCTAGTCATGTTTCATCACATTCTATTCTTTTCCCCTCAACTCATATTTTAAAGTATTCATCAATATGCTCCATCCAGCTCTGATTCTTGATATACTTCTAACTTTCATATCGGTCATTCTTCTTTTTCATCTACCGCCGGAAGAATCTATTTACTTCTACTATACTCTTGGGTTTATAGTGTTTCTAGTTCTCCCGTGTCTTTATATTGCTATATGCATCGATATATGGTTTATAATTTCTGGTTTGTCGTTGGGCTTTATATGTTCCCTTATATTTCAAAGTCTCTGCTTCTGTCTTCTATAATCATTATCATTCACAGTTAATGCTCTCTTTTATTTGCTGCAATTTATACCCCAATTTCTATTTCGGAGTTTTGTCCTTTCGTTTCTTCTTCTTGCGATTAAGCACCGCTTGTAATGGTCCAGAATTCACAGATATGAATTTCGGAATGAACATTGTTAATGTTCTAGGAAGGAAATTGTGATGGCACGATCTTGACTTGTCAAATTACTAAAATACCTTGGAAAAGGCCGAATCATCAAGAAATATTTTCTTGATATTTTAGAGGTTAAATAGAATACAAGAGTCGTATAACATGGCACATGATGATGTTATGATCTGTGAATCATCACGTTCCATTTAGAAACTCAGCATGACTTACTGTAATATAATCACATTGATCAAGTGTCATTATATTATACTAATTCATGCTTCAGTTCTCAACACTACTTCAAAATATTCCTATTTTAAACTTGAATCTTTCAGAATTTAGAAACTAAAATAGTCTCTTTTATGATGTAATACAGATAGCGAGAAGAGGTAAATGATTTCAAATAAGAAAAATTAAGAAAATATCTTCAGAAATATGGAGGATATTTATAATGAAAGATATGATGATATTTTAGAATTTATAATATCAGAGGATGATGAAGAATATTGTCCGCAGGGGTTTAGAGTCAGGAGCAAGGTATTCGTTAATGACTTCAGCAGGTACTGAATCATTTGGATCCTTTAAAGTCAGGTTCAGTCTTTGTAATTTGTCCACAGCCTCCTTCCTACTTTGCTCAATCCGTTTTTCAGTTCCAAAACTTCTCTTTTTCTGCGCTTTGCCAGCACACTTCATCATTATCATCCAGCTTTTACCATTTAAAGTCGTTTATAGTTTTTGCTGCTTCATCAGCATTTTTTCCATTTTCGGAGAACCAATTCGTAGTTCGGAGTGTTTTTCAGAAACTTCACATTCAAATTAAGTCCAGAAGATAGACGTTATATATACACATATAACTGTTGGCGCAGACATGCTGCAAGATTTCAAAATACTGATTGCTAATTCCCAATGATTCGTATGGCAATTCTCATTACAAGATGCGAATGAGTAAATGATGGGGTTTCAATGAATAATTATGATGACTTTTTAGAGAGGCTAAAGTCAAAGGGTAATGAAGTTGTTGGTACATCTGCTAATAATATGGTGGAATGTAAAAGGTTCCCTGGTAACGATGGTGTATATCTCAAGGTTATAATAAGGTTAGTCTGACTGAAAAGTCGAAGTTGACTTGCTGGAGCTGTGACAAAACTGCCTACTTTGAATAGGAGTCGCAAAGTTATTTTTGCTAATAAATGCCAAAGAATCTGACGCGGATACGTTGTTTAAACTTTTACTTTGGTTTCAAGAGTTTTTCGGGTACATAACTGTGGGTAACATGTGGTTGGATCATCATCTCGATTGCTCATCATTCGAAGTGTCTTCAGAAATATTTGAAGGGTTTGAACACAGATTGTAATCGTTAACATAAATTTGATGTTCTAACACAGTTTTGAAGGCAAAATATAGCTTGTGAAAGATGTAAGGATCTAAGAGTGATGATTTTGGTCATATCTCAAGTTAAATTTTGAGATTTCAAAATCAGAATATGTAATTAAATTTTGAATGAGTATGGTTGTTTTGATTTCTATAAAAGAATGTATATTGTTGTGAAAGTAGGGAGTATAATGGATGATTTGCTGAATCAGATTCGAAGAATGTAACATATTAATTGTGAATTTATATATCTCTCGGGTATTACCTACCCGTTAAAAAAAAATTTCACAATTAATATTTTGTACAAAAGAATTTTATTACAGTCTTTATGAAAATATATATATGTATATTTTCTTCAGATGTAACATAGATTTAATGAGTTAATGTTAAATTAAACTCATTTGATTTACGGTTGAAACTAGAATTGAATAATCCCTAAAGGCTTTAAAAAGTACATAACTTTTACGCAGTATTTCTTTAATGACATTGAAATTATGAATCAATACTTCGTTATTTGTTGATGTATGGTGTTCGGTTCGTGGAATTCTTGTGAATTTCGCAAAGTACGAATGATGTTATCTGAAAAGTTTCGGGTACATTGATGATGAAAGTGTAAAATCAAATATATACTTGATTTATTATGAATTGGAATTTGTTGAATTGCGACAGAGATTGTAGTTAACGCTGGTTAAGTTGCGGCCGAAGGACGTACATTATTGCATATTTGTAATATGAATTAACCGAGTAGTTAAGATTCACACACAATAGCTTAGCACTGAAAGATTTATTTCAATATATATATATATATATATATATATATATATATATATATATATATATATATATATATATATATATATATATATATATATATATATATATATATATATATATACATATAATTTCTTCAGAGGAAATGAGTTAATTCTTCATAACTCGTTGATACAATATAAACGTTATTGATTCGTAATGATGTCCACAGTGATTCTTGAACTGACGGAGTTTGTGATGTTATCGGTGTTGTTGATTCGGATGTTGACTGTAATGACGATGCTGGTAACGCTGATGGTACTATTGATGTTGTTGGTAAAGCAAGTTTAGCTTGTTAATCACACACCATTTTTGTCAGGGTTTCTACTCTTCCTTCCATCATTTTGGTTCGCTTAACTGATTTATGGTTAGGGCTAGATTAGATAATCTCTAAGACTTTAGAGATTACATAATCACCGCGGAATGTTTCTCCAATGAAGTTATGAATTAATACTTCATCAGTTATTGTTGTTGGTACTCCTTAGTATCTATGGTGCGTATGACGTTGATGCTCGTGGGACAGATTGTGAAGTTGAGGTTTACGACACGGTTGTGGTTGGAGGTGGTAATGGTACTGTTGGCATTGATGATGGTGGTACTGGTTATGCTGCTGATGCTGCTGCTGGTGTTTGTAATCTCTGCACCATATTCTCCAAAGCCACTACCCGAGCGCGAAGCTCGTTGACTTCTTCTATTACACCGGGGTGATTGTCGGTTCGGACGAGCGGATAAATAAAATCTAAAATTTGATGTAATATATAATCGTGACGAGATACTCTGGAAATGAGCGAGAAAATGGTGTTTCGGACAGGTTCGCCGGTAAGTGCTTCAGGTTCTTCATCAAGAGGGCAATGTGGTGGATGGAAGGGATCACCTTCTTCTTGTCTCCAATGATTGAGGAGGCTACGAACCCATCCCCAATTCATCCAGAATAGGTGATGACTGATTGGTTGATCTATTCCGGTCACACTGCTTTCGGAGCTTGAATGGGATTCCATTTCGGAATCTGAGTGACTTGAACTGATGACGAATTCCATTTCGTACGATTGGATAAAGGATTTTTTTTTTTTCGATATGAAATGATTTTGGCTAACGGATGGTATTCTAATTACATAGAATTAGATCAAAAGATTTCGTAGATTACGGAGGACTTTGCGGGATATGTCAGGCAAAGTTTAAAGTAACAGATACGATAAGATATGATTTAGCAGATATGCTAAGATATGAATTTTTGTCTATACACTATTCATGCAATCAATACAGCAAGACGTGTCTTAGACTAAAAATGATAAGCAGGTAATTTCCTGAGGATGATAAGTAGTTAATTTTCGACACAAAATGATAAGCAAAACTTTTGACATGCAGATACGGTCGAAGTCCAGACTCACTAATGCATCCTATCGACTTATCAGTTAGACACACTAATGCAGACCTGGTTCACTAAGACCACCGCTCTGATACCAACTGAAAGGACCCGTTCATATACATTATAAACGATTCACAATAGTTGATTACATTGCGAGGTATTTGACCTCTATATGATACATTTTACAAACATTGCATTCGTTTTTAAAAGACAAACTTTCTTTACATCGAAAATTGACAGGCATGCATACCATTTCATAATATCCACTATCCAACTATAAATTGATTTAATAATAATCTTTGATGAACTCAATGACTCGAATGCAACGTTCTTCGAAATATGCTATGAAAGACTCCAAGTAATATCTTTAAAATGAGCAAATGCACAGCGGAAGATTTCTTTAACACCTGAGAATAAACATGCTTTAAAGTGTCAACCAAAAGGTTGGTGAGTTCATTAGTTTATCATAATCATTTATTTCTATCATTTTAATAGACCACAAGAATTTCATTTTCAGTTCTCATAAATATACGTCCCATGCATAGAGACAAAAATAATCATTCATATGGTGAACACCTGGTAACCGACATTAACTAGATACATATAAGAATATCCCCTATCATTCCGGGATCCTCCTTCGGACATGATATAAATTTCGAAGTACTAAAGCATCCGGTACTTTGGATGGGGTTTGTTAGGCCCAATAGATCTATCTTTAGGATTCGCGTCAATTAGGGTGTCTGTTCCCTAATTCTTAGATTACCAGACTTAATAAAAAGGGGAATATTCGATTTCGATAATTCAACCATAGAATGTAGTTTCACGTACTTGTGTCTATTTCGTAAAACATTTATAAAAGTTGCGCATGTATTCTCAGCCCAAAAATATAAAGGGTAAAAAGGCAAATGAAACTCACCATACTGTATTTCGTAGTAAAAATACATATAACGTCATTGAACAAGTGCAAGGTTGGCCTCGGATTCACGAACCTAAATTAATTATATATATTTATATGTTAGTCAATATTTGTCTAACAAATTAGGTCAAGTCATAGTGTACCACAATCCTAATGCTCGAGACTAATATGCAAAAGTCAACAAAAGTAAATTTGACTCAAAATAATTTCCAAAAATCTATACATGATTAATATATAGTTTAAATATCGTCGTTTTATATTTTTAAATATTTTTAAAAGATTTATTAGAGTAAATAATATAATTTATTTATTAATAAATAAAATTTTATATTAAATTTATATAATAAAATATACTTTTATATATATTAAGTAATAAAATTTATAGGGTTCATTTAATATCATAAAGATAATATGATAGGTATTATTAAAGTAAGTTATTACACGTAGTAAAATATGTTTGTATCACATATTTATTTGATAAAATAATATCTATAATGATAGTAAGTGAAAGTTGTATTATTTTGTAATAATAATTATTATTATAAAAATATCAATATTTATAATTACTAAGATGACATTATGATAAAACGATAATTCTAATTATGATAACTTTAATATTTACGATAATTTTTAATATTATCTTTAAAATAATAATTCTATTTAAAATAATAATAATAATGATATTTTATAGTAACAATGACATTTCTATTAAAATGATAATTTTTGTTAAAATGATAGTTTTAATACTAACGATACTTTTAATAATAATAGTAATGATAAAAATAATAAGAACGATAATTTTATCTAAATTAATATCTTATAATATTTTAATTTCATCATGATACTCTTACTCATTATTTCCTAATCGTTTCGTTTAATAGCTTTTAATCGTCTTTTATATCGTGTTCATAATAATGATAATAATAGTAATCAAAATATTTAGGTGTTACAATTATTTGTTTTAATTACACTAATATTAATAATGATAGTTACTATAATATTATTAACGATAATACTAATAATTATCTTAATGATACTATAGTAATAATAATAATAACAATAACAATAACCATTTTTAAATAATGATATATATATATTAATAATGATAATAATAATAATACTAATAATAATAATAATAATAATAATAATAATAATAATAATGATAATTGGATAATAATAATAATAATACTAATTATAACTTTAACGATAATAACGATAGTAATAAAAAAACAATTTTTAATGATAAATCACTTTTATTGATAAAGATAATAATAATGATAATAATAAGATAAAACTAGAACGACGATAAAAACGACGATAATAATAATCATTTTTAATAAAAATATTGAAAATTCAATTGATTATAACTTCTAATCCGTTCATCGAAACCATTCGATATCTAAAGGAAAAGTTCTTAATTTTTCGCTAGCTTTCCAAGGACATGCATATCTTATACCTTATCTCAACCGCAAGTGTAACTAATTCAAGATTCAACCTAACCTGTCTAAGGGCAATATCAAAAGTACAAGCATGCATAATCCTAAATACTCGAGCACTAGTCAGGGATACACTATTAGTATATAAAAGTTAAATTATGAGTACTCACGTATCAATATTGAGATTCAATATTGCAGGAAAGGTACGTAGACGCAACGGAAATGATAAACACTATATTGACCTCACGAGCATACCCATGAACCATACTCAATCACCTCCATAGCTATAACTCATAATTTCCTTAATCCTATCCTACTCGAAAAACAATTTCGAAATCACTCGGACAACACTCCGTCGTAATATTTTATGTATACTAATAATATCTTGAAATAATACGGAGTAAATATATATATGTAAATCGATTGAGAGAGTTTAGAGAAAAATATTTTCAAGTTTCTATGAAATAATGAAACCTATTGAATTCTATTTATAATAGATTTTTGAATTATTAAAGTGAATTATTAAAGTATGAATTATTAAAGTGAATTATTAAAGTATGAATTATTAAAGTGAATTATTAAAGTATGAATTATTAAAGTGAATTATTAAAGTATAAATTATTAAAGTATGAATTATTAAAGTGAATTATTAAAGTTAAAGTAAAGTAAAAATAAAGTAAAGGTAAAGTTTAAGTATAGTAAAAGTATAAAACTATGTACGTATTATACGCGTATAAATATATATAATATTAATTTAAATCGTTATATATATTTAATAAAATAAAATATAAATATCGTTATCTTTATCATACTAGTTAAGTAATGAGTTGTCAAAAGTGGTTCTAGATATTTATAAAAGTTATATACGTTTTAATAATAAAGTTCTTTTTAAACTGAAAACGTTTTTGTACGTTTGAAACTAAATAGATCAATCGAGTCTTTATGAGATTCAATCTTCCACTATCCTTTGTCTAGTTCTCAATGATTGATAATTTGTTCTTATTTATAAATTACTTTACCATTTTTCGAATATTGTTAAAATGGAAAGATTTCTCAAATCAACGTGGGCCTTTCAACAGAGACTTGTAATTATAATTTAATATATCTGATAATTCAATCATTTGATCTTATCTTCTAATTCCATTGATAAACATTTTGAAACAGATACAATCATATAAAGTATTTAATCTAATATTTTGTTTACGTTTCAAGTTATAATATATATACACATATACATATATAATCATATTCGTTTAATGGTTCGTGAATCGTTGGAACTTGGTCGAGGTTGAATGAATGTATGAACATAGTTTAAAATTCTTGAAATTTAACTTAACAAATATTGCTTATTGTGTCGGAAACATATAAAGATTAAAGTTTAAATTTGGTTGGAAATTTCCGGGTTGTCACAGTGGTGGTGTTTAAACATGTAGTAGCATTAAAACGGGTGATGTGCAAGTGAAAGAAAATAACCGATGGTGTATCTTGGTGATGGTTGTGGGTTTGGGTTTTTCGCGTATGAAACAGAAATAGAAGTGAGAGAGGAGAGGGAGAGGTGATTGTAACTGAAGCAAGGACGATCGATATGCTGGAGCAATAAACGAAACAGAAAACAAAACCATAGCTGCAGTAACTCGCGATAGAAAGGAAGCAGAAACAGAAGTCATGAAGCAACTCTTTCGAATGAATACAAAAAATAGAGGTGACGGTGATGATGGTTTGTTATGATTTGGTGGATGATTATATGGGTCTAGTGATAAATAATCATACCCACTTTAACTATGAGAGGTTTGATGAAGATGAAATAGAAATACTACAGTAGGGTGACGAGATGATTAAGGTGGTCTTTAAGAGGTGGTGATGGTTTCATGGGTGGTTGTCGTTGGTGGTTTAGGGTGATAATCAAGTGGGTTTTTGTTGGAGATGATGGTGACCAATAGAGCTTGGGTGGTGTCAATTGTCGATGGTTGTCTCGATGGTGAAGTGAAGGCGATTGGTGATTCTTGAGGTGGTTGGTGATCAGTAGCGGGTTTGTGATCAGAGAAATTGATAACGGGTGGTGACGTGGTTTGTTTTATGACGATGGTGAAGTTCGGTTTAGCACAACAAGTAAATCACAAATGGGTTTTGGAGATGAGAGTTTGGTAATCCAAAATAGTAATGGGTGTAGTGAAAGATTAACAGGAAATGGTGTTTAAAAAAAAATAGGTTCTACATATCTATATTCTATATGTAGTTATATATATCGATATGAGATATGAGTACTCAATTATAAGGAGATGAGGTGTACTCCATAACCAAATATAATAATTAAATATTAAATATTAAATCTAAATAAATAAAAGAACACGTGAATAAGAAACAGTTAACAGACAAGTTTCCTACCGACACTTTTTATATCACGGATAATGTATCGTAGTCCGTTGTTAACTAGTGACGGATAAAAAGATCTCAGAAAATCCCAAACTTTTAAATTAAATATATTTATTTATTTAAATATATAGATCTCTATTTATAAATAGTTGTTCGTGAGTCGTCGGGAATGGTCGAAGGGTAACAGATTTCATGAATATAGATTTCAAGGTTTTCGAGACTCAATATTACAGATTTTGCTTATCGTGTCGGAAACATATAAAGTTTAAAGTTTAAATTTGATCGGAAATTTCTGGGTCATTACATATATCATATTAAGAGATATTCATACATGATAATATCATGATAATATAATAATTTAAAATCTCATTTGATATTATAAACATTGGGTTAACAACATTTAACAAGATCGTTAACCTAAAGGTTTCAAAACAACACTTACATGTAACGACTCAGTTAAAATGTATATACATGTAGTGTTTTAATATGTATTTATACACTTTTGAAAGACTTCCATACACTTATCAAAATACTTCTACTTAACAAAAATGCTTACAATTACATCCTCGTTCAGTTTCATCAACAATTCTACTCGTATGCACCCGTATTCGTACTCGTACAATACACAGCTCTTAGATGTATGTACTATTGGTATATACACTCCAATGATCAGCTCTTAGCAGCCCATGTGAGTCACCTAATACATGTGGGAACCATCATTTGGCAACTAGCATGAAATATCTCATAAAATTACAAAAATATGAGTAATCATTCATGACTTATTTACATGAAAACAAAATTACATATCCTTTATATCTAATCCATACACCAACGACCAAAAACACCTACAAACACTTTCATTCTTCAATTTTCTTCATCTAATTGATCTCTCTCAAGTTCTATCTTCAAGTTCTAAGTGTTCTTCATAAATTCTACAAGTTCTAGTTACATAAAATCAAGAATACTTTCAAGTTTGCTAGCTCACTTCCAATCTTGTAAGGTGATCATCCAACCTCAAGAAATCTTTGTTTCTTACAGTAGGTTATCATTCTAATACAAGGTAATAATCATATTCAAACTTTGGTTCAATTTCTATAACTATAACAATCATATTTCAAGTGATGATCTTACTTGAACTTGTTTTCGTGTCATGATTCTGCTTCAAGAACTTCGAGCCATTCAAGGATCCGTTGAAGCTAGATCCATTTTTCTCTTTACCAGTAGGTTTATCCAAGGAACTTAAGGTAGTAATGATGTTCACAACATCATTCGATTCATACATATAAAGCTATCTTATTCGAAGGTTTAAACTTGTAATCACTAGAACATTGTTTAGTTAATTCTAAACTTGTTCGCAAACAAAAGTTAATCCTTCTAACTTGACTTTTAAAATCAACTAAACACATGTTATATATCTATATGATCTGCTAACTTAATGATTTAAAACCTGGAAACACGAAAAACACTGTAAAACCGAATTTACGCCGTCGTAGTAACACCGCGGGCTGTTTTGGGTTAGTTAATTAAAAACTATGATAAACTTTAATTTAAAAGTTGTTCTTCTGGGAAAATGATTTTTCTTATGAACATGAAACTATATCCAAAAATCATGGTTAAACTCAAAGTGTAAGTATGTTTTCTAAAATGGTCATCTAGACGTCGTTCTTTCGACTGAAATGACTACCTTTACAAAAATAACTTGTAACTTATATTTCTGACTATAAACCTATACTTTTTCTATTTAGATTCATAAAATAGAGTTCAATATGAAACCATAGCAATTTGATTCACTCAAAACGGATTTAAAATGAAGAAGTTATGGGTAAAACAAGATTGGATAATTTTTCTCATTTTAGCTACGTGAAAATTGGTAACAAATCTATTCCAACCATAACTTAATCAACTTGTATTGTATATTATGTAATCTTGAGATACCATAGACACGTATACAATGTTTCGACCTATCATGTCGACACATCTATATATATTTCGGAACAACCATAGACACTCTATATGTGAATGTTGGAGTTAGCTATACAGGGTTGAGGTTGATTCCAAAATATATATAGTTTGAGTTGTGATCAATACTGAGATATGTATACACTGGGTCGTGGATTGATTCAAGATAATATATATATCGATTTATTTCTGTACATCTAACTGTGGACAACTAGTTGTAGGTTACTAACGAGGACAGCTGACTTAATAAACTTAAAACCTCAAAATGTATTAAAAGTGTTGTAAATATATTTTGAACATACTTTGATATATATGTACATATTTGTTATAGGTTCGTGAATCGACCAGTGGCCAAGTCTTACTTCCCGACGAAGTAAAAATCTGTGAAAGTGAGTTATAGTCCCACTTTTAAAATCTAATATTTTTGGGATGAGAATACATGCAGTTTTTATAAATGATTTACAAAATAGACACAAGTACGTGAAACTACATTTTATGGTTGAATTATCGAAATCGAATATGCCCCTTTTTATTAAGTCTGGTAATCTAAGAATTAGGGAACAGACACCCTAATTGACGCGAATCCTAAAGATAGATCTATCGGGCCCAACAAGCCCCATCCAAAGTACCGGATGCTTTAGTACTTCGAAATTTATATCATATCCGAAGGGTGTCCCGGAATGATGGGGATATTCTTATATATGCATCTTGTTAATGTCGATTACCAGGTGTTCACCATATGAATAATTTTTATCTCTATGTATGGGATGTATATTGAAATATGAAATCTTGTGGTCTATTATTATGATTTGATAATATATAGGTTAAACCTATAGCTCACCAACATTTTTTGTTGACGTTTTAAGCATGTTTATTCTCAGGTGATTATTAAGAGCTTCCGCTGTCGCATACTTAAATAAGGCCGAGATTTGGAGTCCATGCTTGTATGATATTGTGTAAAAACTGCATTCAAGAAACTTATTTTGTTGTAACATATTTGTATTGTAAACCATTATGTAATGGTCGTGTGTAAACAGGATATTTTAGATTATCATTATTTCATAATCTACGTAAAGCTTTTTAAACCTTTATTGATGAAATAAATGTTATGGTTTGTTTTAAAATGAATGCAGTCTTTGAAAAACGTCTCATATAGAGGTCAAAACCTCGCAACGAAATCAATTAATATGGAACGTTTTTAATCAATAAGAACGGGACATTTCAGAAGCTAGTTGAATCTCAAACGCAGTTTTTCACATCTCAGAAACAAACCAATGAACAAAATGCTCAAGCATTTAGAAATCAACAAGCTTCTATTCAAAATCTGGAACAAGAAGTAAGCAACCTAGCAAGGTTAATAAGTGAAAGAAAACCGGGAAGTCTACCTAGCGATACAAATTCTAACCCCCGGAATGAAACAGCTAAAGCCATTACCACAAGAAGTGGTATTACACTTAAACCACCTGAAATACCTGTAATTTCTGATGACTCTATTCCTACTCCACAAGAACCACAATCTGAGCAAGATAAGGAAACATAACCGATAGTTGAAAAGGTTAATGAAGATAACACAGTTAAGGCTAAACCTTATGTTAAACTATACCAACCACCACTTCCTTACCCGAGTAAAATGAGAAAAGAGAGACTTGAAGCCGAGCAATCCAAATTCTTGGATATGTTTAAACAAATAAATGTAAATCTCCCTTTCATTGATGTGATTTCAGGAATGCCTAGATATGCTAAATTCTTGAAAGATCTAATCACAAATAGAAAGAAAATGGAAGAACTCTCGGCTGTTACTATGAATGCTAATTGTTCTGCAGTGCTGTTGAATAAGATACCAGAAAAACTCTCTGATCCAGGAAGTTTCACGATTCCATATTTTCTGGGTAGTCTTAGTTCAATAGAAGCATTGGCAGACTTAGGTGCTAGTATAAATTTAATGCTGTATTCACTATACGCTAAACTACACCTTGGAGAATTGAAACCAACAAGAATAAGTATACAACTAGCCGATCGATCAGTAAAATATCCTAGAGGGATAATGGAGAACATGCTAGTTAAAGTTGGTACTTTAGTATTTCCAGTAGATTTTGTTATTCTGGACATGGAAGAAGTCTCTCGAGTTCCTCTCATATTAGGAAGACCATTCCTAAACACGGCTAAAGCAATAATAGACGTGTTTGGTAAGAAACTGACCCTATGTATAGAGGATGAGAGTGTTACCTTTTCTGTTGATAGAGCCATGCAACAACCGCAATCTGTAGATGATACATGTTATTATATTCAAACTTTGGATTCACATGCAGAATTGTTAGAAGAATTTCCAGAATTACAAGGAACAGGAGAATGTTCGTTAGGAGAAGGGACTGAACCAATTGATGAAACTAAAATGTTAGATACACTTATGGCTAATGGATATGAACCAACAACAGAAGAAATTCAAATGCTAAAAGAAGAAGACAGATATCGATATAAATCATCGATAGAAGAACCACCGACATTAGAATTAAAGCTACTTCCAAACCATTTGGAATATGCTTATTTACATGGTGAATCTGAATTACCTGTAGTAATATAGTCTTCTCTTACGGAAAATGAAAAATCTCAACTCATTTCTGTGCTAAAAGCTCATAAACCAGCTATTGTATGGAAAATTCATGACATTAAAGGCATAAGTCCTTCGTATTGCACACATAAAATCCTTATGGAAGAAGGTCATAAAACGTATGTGCAACGCCAAAGAAGACTAAATCCTAATATGCAAGATGTTGTTAAGAAAGAAATTATTAAACTGCTTGATGCAGGTTTAATTTATCCAATTTCTGATAGTCCATGGGTAAGCCCAGTTCAATGTGTACCTAAGAAGGGTGGCATGACTGTCATCACAAATGAAAAAAAATGAGCTTATTCCTACTAGGACTGTAACAGGATGGCGTGTTTGTATTGATTATAGAAAATTAAATGACGCCACCAGAAAAGATCACTTTTCCTTACCTTTCATTGATCAAATATTGGAAAGATTAGCCAGAAACAGTTACTATTGTTTTCTTGACGGTTTTTCCGGATATTTTCAATTTCCAATAGCACCCGAGGATCAAGAGAAAACCACATTCACGTGCCCTTATGGTACTTTTGCTTACAAACGCATGCCATTTGGACTTTGCAATGCCCCTGCAACCTTTCAAAGGTGCATGATGGCGATTTTTCACGACATGATAGAAGAATGCATGGAAGTTTTCATGGATGACTTTTCAGTTTTCGGTGATACATTTGAATCATGTCTAGTTAATCTTGAACGAATGCTTATTAGATGCGAACAATTAAATCTAGTACTTAATTGGGAGAAATGTTATTTCATGGTTAAAGAAGGCATCGTTCTTGGTCATAAAATTTCAAAGGAAGGAATTGAAGTAGATAGAGCTAAAGTAGATGTAATTGCTAAACTTCCACATCCCACCAATGTTAGAGGAGTTAGGAGTTTTCTAGGGCATGCCGGTTTTTACCGACGTTTCATAAAAGATTTTTCTAAAATTGCCACTCCTATGAATAAACTCCTAAAAAAGGATGCTCCATTCATCTTTTCAGATGAATGTATCAAATCTTTTAATATTCTTAAAGAAAAACTCACTAATGCACCGATCATGATAACTCCAAATTGGAATCTACCGTTTGAACTTATGTGCGATGCAAGTGATTTTGCAACGGGAGCCGTTCTAGGACAAAGGATTGAAAAACGATTTCAACCTATTTATTACGCTAGTAAGACGTTACAAGGAGCACAAATGAATTACACAACTACTGAAAAAGAACTCCTTGATATTGTCTTTGCTTTTGACAAATTTCGTTCATATCTCGTTCTAGCTAAAACGGTGGTCTATACCGACCATTCTGCTCTTAGATACCTATTTTCGAAACAAGATGCCAAACCACGATTAATCCGTTGGATCTTACTCTTACAAGAGTTCGATATTGAAATTAGAGACAAAAAGGGAGCAGAAAATCTCGCCGCTGATCATCTTTCTCGTTTTGAAAATCCTGAATTAGAAGTTCTAAATGAATCGGCCATACAAGATAACTTTCCTGATGAATATCTATTGAAGATAGATTATAGTGAAATTCCATGGTTTGCAGACTATGCAAACTACTTAGTATGTGGATTCCTTGAAAAAGGATTGTCATACCAAAAACGAAAAAATTCTTTAGTGATATAAAACACTATTTCTGAGAAGATCCACATTTGTTTAAAAGTAGTCCCGATAGAATAATACGACGATGTGTATTCGGGGATGAAGCCAGTCAAATCTTAAACCATTTTCACACAGGACCAACAGGAGGGCATTATGGACCTCAACTCACAGCAAGAAAAGTTTACGATGCTGGATTCTATTGGCCAACAATTTTCAAAGATGCACACCTTCTTTGCAAATCCATGTCAAAGGGCTGGAAAAATAAGTCAACGTGATGAAATGCTACAAAATGTCATTCAAGTATGTGAAGTATTTGACGTTTGGGGTATTGACTTTATGGGTCCATTTCCAAAATCTCATAATAATCTCTACATTCTCGTTGCCATTGATTATATATCTAAATGGGCGGAAGCACAAGCTCTTCCAACTAATGATGCACGAGTTGTAGTCAATTTTTTAAAACGTCTTTTTGCAAGGTTCGGAACACCGAAAGCTTTAATAAGTGATCGGGGTACTCATTTTTGTAATAATTAACTTGAGAAAGTTCTCAAAAGATATGGAGTAACTCATAAAATCTCAACCGCTTATCATCCACAAATAAGTGGACAAGTTGAAAATACCAACCGAGCTTTAAAACGTATTCTAGAGAAAATCGTAGGATCAAATCCGAAGGAATGGTCCATGAAATTGGAGGATGCACTCTGGGCTTTTAGAACAGCCTACAAAACTCCAATTGGAACCACACCTTTTAGACTCGTTTACGGAAAATCA
Source organism: Rutidosis leptorrhynchoides (assembly GCF_046630445.1). NCBI lineage: Eukaryota > Viridiplantae > Streptophyta > Magnoliopsida > Asterales > Asteraceae > Rutidosis > Rutidosis leptorrhynchoides. The sequence continues at coordinate 97,509,001 of NC_092335.1, forward strand.
TGTCATCTACCAAAAGAAATTGAACACAAAGCATTTTGGGCTTTGAAGACATGTAATCTTGATTTACATGAAGCTGGACGTTTACGGTTAAGTCAACAAAACGAATTAGAAGAATTAAGACATGAAGCATATGAAAATTCGTTAATCTATAAAGAAAGAACGAAGAAATGGCATAATAAAAGAATCAGAAGTTCAAAAGAATTTAAAGAAGGAGACAGAGTTCTTCTTTTCAATTCACGATTCAAGCTATTTCCTGGAAAATTGAAATCAAGATGGTCTGGACCATTCATAGTCAAAAGAGTTTTTTCATATGGAACAGTAGAATTAATAAATTCAAATGGAATTGAATTTAAGGTTAATGGTCACAGAGTTAAACATTACATAGATAATCTAATGGAAGTTGAAGATGAAGTTAATCACAATTTCGACACCACAACTAACTAAGTGTGGGAAGGTTCGAATCTTTTTAGGGTAATAGTTATTTCTGTTAGAGTTAGATATTCTGTTTTCGTATAATTTCCGAGAATGGAATCCGAATGGTCTTTTCCTAGCAGACCCTAAAGAACTAGTCTTCTCCCCCCATTCTGAATTTTTAATTTTTTTAGGTTTTACGAGATGAAGAATTCCTTTGATCTGAACCATGGTCTAATGCTACATGTATAATTACTAAACGTAATAATGACACACTTCCGAGTGAACTAGTATCATTCATAAGAGGCAAAATGGACGGAGTAAGAAAAGAACTCAGAAAAGATCATCATAAGATACATTTTGGTAAAGGAAAATCAAAATCCGCAACAAAAAGAAGAGCACAACACCTTGAAAGATGTTATAAATGTGGAAAATGGTCACACGAAGATAAATGTTCAAATAATCAAACATATTCAAATACCGAATTTGTTACTCTATGCAGAGAAGGACCGTTCATATGTTTAGAAGAAAAGATATTGAAGAATCAAGGTTATGCTTATGTAGCTATGGAGAACCAAATCACACGACTCTCCTATGAGTCGGCTAAAGCAGGTCTCTGAGAATTCTTTCTCATAGAGATTAACTGATACTGATGGTGCATCATCATCATCTAGGCAACCTGCTCCAGAACCTGAACCAGAAATGTAATATGAACCGGATCAACAACATGAACAACAACAACAACCTGATCAACACGTACCTTATTATGATCCGCAACAAGAATATGTTGATTCCTATGTAGTATTTCCGATGCATCCGATAGTACAACACCCAACGATTCATGAAGAACAGTTGCATCCCAATTTGAGATTTGATCGACGCTGGAGAGATTACCCAACATATCAAAGTAACAAATTCAAATTGGTAACGAAAAATGTAGAAGTGCCGAGGGTAATCGATTGGGAGCCTTTGGAAAGGGTCCAACTAGCTAACTCAGTTAGACTACATCTGATCCAAAGGTATGGCAGCTCTTCTTTTCTCGATTGGGAACGTTTATTCACCATTCGTAGGCCTGTATATAAGGAATGGTGTGTTGAGCTTATGAGTACTATAGCATTAAATGCGGATGTAGATAGGTTAGATGATAGAAGTTTTCTTAGATTTATACTTGGCCGTAGGATGTACAGGATGTCCATGCTGGACATGGCCAGGGCTTTACAGATTTACACTCCTAGTGAATTACTACTACCTGATTGTATGAATTTGATTTATCATGGTGAAAGGGTAGATAGGAATTTTGACGCGAATGCCATCTGGAGGCGTATGTCAAATTATAATGTTTTTTTCACTGGGAGGAAGACACTCCTACTTAGATATTAGCAAAGCGGAGCTACGTATTATACACAGATTTTTAGCTAATTCGATTACACAAAGAGGTAAAAACAAGGAGAAGATGACCTTACGTGACTTATTTTACCTTAAGTGTATTCGAAACAATAGAAGCTTTGTTAATATCCCCTACTGTGTTGGTTTTTATCTGTCCAAAGTGGTAGCCGGAATACAGGAAGGGGGAATAATAGGAGGAGGTATTTTTGTTACTCTCATTGGAGAGTATTTGGGTGTAGATAGGGATCAAGGGGGTCCACTTTTGGTATGTAGGGAACAGGATGATACTTTAGGATTGAAGGTCTATCAGGGTGCTAAGGTATTGAAGAGCAGACGCAATTAGGCAGTACCATATGTTGGTCGTCATCCACATGTAGAGAGAGGTTCAGATGAGGAAATGGAGGAAGCAGACGACATTAGGGATGTCATTAGGGAGGCTATGACTGACGTCTACCAGCGTATAGATGAGGTAGAAATGACAAAACAGGATAGACATAGTCGATACGAGTAGTGGCAAGCCCGAAATGAGTACGAGCATTCCAGGCAACGACAGCATGATAGATGGCACTATCATCAGCATCAGATCATGAGCCAGCTATCACCTCAGGATCACTACGTACCGACTCGACCTGCTTACTATCCTCCACACCAGCCCGATATGCGACCACCATTTACTCTCTATGACCCTAACCAGGCCTATCAGTACACCTATAACCAACCATGGAACCCGCCCGACGACATGAACTGGAACCCCTATCCAGATTGATATAGTTCCGTTGGTGATTTTTATGATTTTTATGATTTTTATTTATTTATTTATTTATTTATGTTTAAACATATAATATTATGATACTTTTATGTAAGTTTAATATTTTTATTATGTTGTACTAATATTTCATATTTGATTTGAAAGTGGGATTTTAAGTCCCATTTCAAATTACCATGCATGTTTATATTTGTATTGTATGTATTTTATTTCATATACACAACAGGGTAAAACAGCACATTTTCAAAGACTGGCATTAAGTTCAGCAAAAGCTACTAATTTTGACGACAAAACGAAAAACAAATGTGATGTAACAACAAGACGGAATGAACAAATGATGTGCACCATTTATCATTCAGCAAACAAACACCAATATGTTTGGAAACTTTGGTAAAATTTAATCATTTTTCTACGCTAATCACCCTCAATAATTTAAATTGTTACTGATTTCTTGCAAATGAGGGCATTACAAGATCTTAAGTGTGGGAAGGGGTTAAATTCTTTCGAATTTTTAAAATTTTAACTTATACACTTGGTTACCATTAAAAAAACTAGTAACGCAGTAGTTGTATTAGAATCTAGTGCTCTCTGATAATAAAGAACAGCCCTAGTCTTATATACTGACTACCCAATTCTAGTAAAATTTTTCAAAATTTTTAAATAAATGAATTCAAAATCATGTTTATACATATTTATGAATGATAAAACTAGGTGTTAACACCGAAATTATTGTTACTTCGGAAAAGACATAAATTGAGAAATAACCCAAAATGTTAGAATTCATTTAAAATGGAATAGAGGACAATAAAAAGGCAAAGAAAGGAAAATAAAAGCCAAGTGTAGGAAAAATTTACCAAGTTATTTAAAACATATATCACATATTTTGGTACAAATAACTGAAGATACTTTTGTTTTGGACAATTTTATCAGTTTTACCTAATTTCTTATAATATATTTGAAAGAAAAGATGGATCTACATGATGAATCAATTCCATCATTAAAAGGAAGTAAAGTCTTTCGAAAAATAAACGCGCTTCTTGATTTAGGTCAGGAAGTTGTTGTCCAGACTAGTTGTAGAGTCTACAAAAAACCTTGAAAAGTTTTCTCGAAAATCAGCTGGAAATCCACGGACCTCAGCATCAAACAGGGTCGCCAAGTGGTCAGACTTATCTTAACCATGAGAGGATCTGTCTCGTAAAATGGGGAGGGCGTCATGCAAATTAGCTTGATAAGACTAATGAATCAGATCCCCAGAAAGGATAATCTCCTTAAAAGATCAAAAATAGCTTTTAAGCCTGATATTACTCAATCCTTGAGATTGACTTTTAAAGATTGAGAATTACAAACTCATGAAATTCGATGATATCTAAACTCGAGCTTGAACGAAACAAAAATATTTTGATCAAAATTACAAACCGATTTGTTTTCTGAAAACTCATTTTTAATGCGTTCATTACCATTGAACGTAAAATCCTAGGAATTCACCTGGAATTCATTAGGTCACCTGAACCAAATCGGGTGTCAACCGTAAGAACGGTAGTTACATAGCATGATCAAAGACAGGATTTTATGCCAGACCGAAAAACCATAGGGTGAGCTTTACTATTGCTCCTACCAAGGATAGTAATTGCATTCGACACGTTATAGACCATAATCAAAAGCATGTCATGGGACATTGCCTTAACAGTTGCTTGTTCAACGCTTTCCTTTACAACCGAATGGTAGTTTACCGAAAGGTAATAAACGGAACAAGTATATTGGACGTGTTGCTTTCCCAATACAAGGTTAGCAAGTAGGTGACACAAAACCGCAAGTTTTGAGCTAAAATTTTCAAATATGAAACCCACCAAACCCACAAAAACAATTTGCAAACACCGGTGAAGGGTTATTCTGGAAAACTTATCTAGGGTAAAAGCTAGATTGAATTTACAAAAGATCAAATGTTTTCATAAAGATCTAATTTCCTAAAGGATCTATATTTTCATAGTCATGTGGGACTGTAAACCACATCGTTACTACCATTGTTCATACCGCCGTATAGAAATCACTGATGTACAAAGTGTGAAGAATAAAGAAGTGATTCTAGTATTTTTATTTCAAGACTATATTGCTTGAGGACAAGCAACGCTCAAGTGTGGGAATATTTGATAATGCTAAAAACGAACATATATTTCATAGCATTATCCCTCAAGAAAGACAAGCTTTTGGTTACAATTGTTCTATTTACAAGTGATATTCGTTTAAATAATAAAAGGTGAAGATAAAAGACAGATTCGACGAATTGAAGACGCAAACGACCAAAAAGCTCAAAAGTACAAAGTACAATCAAAGTGGTTCAAATTATTAATGAGAAACGTCTCAAAATTACAAGAGTACAAGACGCGAAACGCAAAATACAAGATATTAAATTGTACGCAAGGACGTTCGAAAATCCGGAACCGGGACTAGAGTCAACTCTCAACGCTCGATGCAACGGACTAAAAATTACAAGTCAACTATGCACATGAATATAATATAATATATAATTAATTCTTAAAATTATATATATATTATATTATTTAATAAAACCGTCGGCAAACAAGAAAACAAACCTGTGTGAGCTGGAAAAGCAGGCCATGCGATCGCATGGCCTGGAAGTGTAATTTCCATGCGATCACATGGCCCCAATATGCTGGCCACATCTATAAATTTTGCAGTTTTGGTCGAACAAAAACACATCTTTTTCTTTCTCCATCTCTCAAACGTATATATATATATATATATATATATATATATATATATATATATATATATATATATATATATATATATATATTATAATTTTAATTTTAATTTTAATTTTAATTTTAATAATAATAAGGTTATGTTAGCGAATGTTGTAACTGTGTAAGTCGAAATTCTGTCCGTGTAACGCTATGCTATTATTAATCATTGTAAGTTATGTTCAACCTTTTTAAATTAATGTCTCGTAGCTAAGTTATTATTATGCTTATTTAAGCCGAAGTAATCGTGATGTTGGGCTAAATATTAAAATTGGGTAATTGGGTTTTGTACCATAATTAAGGTTTGGACAAAAGAACGACACTTGTGGAAATTAGACTATGGGCTATTAATGGGCTTTATATTTGTTTAATTAAATGATAGTTTGTTAATTTAATATAAAGATTTACAATTAGACGTATCTATAAATAACCATATACACTCGATCGGACATGATGGGCGGGATATTTATAAGTACTAATAATCGTTCATTTAACCGGACACTGGAATGGATATAAAGATTTACAATTAGACGTATCTATAAATAACCATATACACTCGATCATACATGATGGGCGGGATATTTATAAGTACTAATAATCGTTCATTTAACCGGACACGGGAATGGATTAATAGTCTATGGACTTATTAAAATAGGGGTGAATTATATACAAGGAAAATTGGTGTAATTATAGTTTAAGTCCCCAATTAGTTGGAATATTTGACTTCGGATATAAGGATAATTTGACGAGGACACTCGCACTTTATATTTATGACTGATGGACTGTTATGGACAAAAACTAGATGGACATATTGAATAATCCAGGACAAAGGACAATTAACCCATGGTAATAAACTAAAATCAACATGTCAAACATCATGATTACGGAAGTTTAAATAAGCATAATTCCTTTATTTCATATTTAATTGCACTTTTAATTATCGCACTTTAATTTATTGTCATTTTAATTATCGTACTTTCTAATTATCGCAATTTTATTTATTGTCATTTTATCGCATTTTAATTTATCGCATTTTAATTATTGTCATTTACTTTACACTTTAAATTAAGTCTTTTATATTTTTAATATTTTACATTAGGTTTTAACTGCGACTAAAGTTTTAAAATTGACAAACCGGTCATTAAACGGTAAAAATCTCCTTTTTATAATAATAATATTACTTATATATATATTTATATTTATACAAATATAGTTTTAAAAATATAGTGTTAAACTTGGCTAGCTCCCTGTGGAACGAACCGGACTTACTAAAAACTACACTACTGTACAATTAGGTACACTGCCTATAAGTGTTGTAGCAAGGTTTAGGTATATCCACTCTATAAATAAATAAATAACTTGTGTAAAATTGTATCGTATTTAATAGTATTTTGTAGTAAAAATACTACTATTTTGTATACACCTCTACGCACATCAACCTACCCGTTAAAATAAAATTTCACAAGTAATATTTTGTTCAAAAGAATTTTTATTACAGTCTTTATGAAAATATATGTATGTATATTTTCTTCAGATGTAATATGGATTTAATGAGTTAATATTATATTAATCTCATTTGGTTTACGGTTGGAACTAGAAATAAATAATCCCTAAAACTTTAGAGATTACATAATCGCCGCGGAATATTTCTTCAACGTAAATAAAATAATGAATTAATACTTCATCACTCATTATTGTTGGTATCCCTCAGTGCATGCGGTGCGTATGATGTTGATGCTCGTAATGCAGCTTGCGATGTTGAGGCTTGTGATGTTGTTGGTAATGCTGCTGCTGCTGGTAGTGGTTTGATGTAAGTATAGATGATAAGAATTTGTTTTGTTTTGTATCGTGAAAGAAGATGTTTAAAGTTTCTTGAATAAAAAGAGAGGTCAAGAGCTTTATAAAGGGAATGAAATGATGTAGGATGCACTTGCTAATGAAGTTTTGCTTTTCATGACAGTAATTTTTTTTACTAAATAATTCACCATGCAAGATACGGAGTAAAGGTCGGATAGCCTCAATAATATTAGTAATATTATACTCGTTGCGACATATCCTGGAAAGGAGAGAGAAAATGGTGTTACGAACGGGTTTGCTGGTAAGTGCCTCATGTTCTTCACCAAGAGGGCAATGTGGTGGATGGAAGGGATCACCTTATTCTTGTCTCCAATGATTAAGTAGACTACGAACCCATCCCCAATTCATCCAAAATAGATGATGGCTAATTGGTTGATCCATTCCGGTCACACTGCTTTCGGAGCTCGAGTGAAATTCTATATCGGAATTTGAGGGACTTGAACTAGTGGAGAGTTCCATTTTGTACGATTGAATAAAGGATTTTTTGATATGAAATGATTTCCGGCTATTGGATGGTATTCTAATTACATAGAATATATATATATATATATATATATATATATATATATATATATATATATATATATATATATATATATATATATATATATATAGAGCAAAAAATTTCATAGATTACGAAGGAATTTACGGAATATGTTAGGCAAAGTTTACAGTAACAGATACGCTAAGATATGAATTAGCATATACGCTAAAATATGAACTTTTTCTATACACTATTTATGCAATCAATGCAGTAAGATGTGTCTAGACTAAGAATGATAAGCATGTAATTTTCTAAGGGTGATAAGCAGATGATTTCCGACTAGAAATGATAAGCAAAACTTTTGACATGCAGTTAAGGTCGAAATCCAGACTCACTAATGCATCTTAACAACTATCCGTTAGACACACTAATTCAAGACATGGTTCGCTAAGACCACCGCTCTGATACCAACTGAAACAACCCGTCCATATTACTATAAACGCAGTACGTTCTCATTGGTCCCATAGCGAAGTATTTGACCTCTATATGATACGTTTTAGAAAATATTGCATTCATTTCATAAAAAGCACATCATTATTATACATAATGCATGTTTTAAACAAGTGTGCGGTTATTTAAGAAATAATCCCCAAAATACATCGGTTTCCAAATACCACACACGTGACGTAACAGTTGAATATAATACATGACAAAGGTTTTATTGAATGCAACACTTTATTTAAATAAAAGTATGAGACTCCATGCACAGCTTGCTCAGATAATGTAACAGCGGAAGACTTTCTTAAGGACCTGAGAATAAACATGTGTAAACAGTCAACACAAAGGTTGGTGAGATATATAGGTTTATCATTGATATAAATATAGACCACAAGATTTCATAGTTATAAATATATGTACACTCGCAAGTGTATAAAAGTATTCTATAAGTTGTTGAGCGCTTCGGTAACCATACTTAACCATTAATGTGGCATATTCCCTTTATTATAAAATCTCCCTACACTGTACCAAGTGTAGTAAAAACGAAGTACTATGCAACCATTTAAGATACTAGAGCGACTAGCCCGATTGGGGTTGTCAAACCCGATAGATCTATCAATAGGATTCGCGTATACATGTTCTTACAACATGTAAATATTAGTTACCAAGCTATTAGGGAAGATATGCAAAGTGGTACAACTCAACGTAGAATATATTTTAAGTACTTGTGTCTATGGCGTAAAACATAAAATGCATGTATTCTCATCCCAAAATATTTGTAGAGTTTAAAAATGGGACTATATACTCACAGTAGTAAAAGTATATTAATAATAAGTTTTCAACTTATTAAAAATATGACCGTCGTCCTTGGATTCACGAACCTATAACAATAATAACGATTCAGATAATAATACGACATATGAATAAAATAAAGCAAGTTCATAGAATACTTATATAATAATTTTTAACATTTTATGTTAGTAGTCCATTGTTAGTAGTACAAAATAGTCCGAAAATTCCAACAGTCCAATAATCGGTATATATATATATATATATATATATATATATATATATATATATTCACATAATCTTAGAATTACCCCACGACGTATTGTATACGTATTGTCTTTGCATCAACCCAGAGACATATTATATACGTATTATCTTAGAATTAACTAAGACGTATTATGTACGTATTGTCTTAGGATTTATCAAAACGTATTGTATACTTATTGTGTTAGGGCGTACCAAGAATATTATTATACATATATACAATCACAGAATTAACCAAGATTATAATATTTTGTTATACTACTGATAACATGTCCAAATATATATATATATATATATAGGATATAGGAAAAGTTAACAAGGATATGGTTAATATAGTTTTTAAAATATAAATTTCGTCCATACAACGTTAATTTTAGCAGATTTTGTTTTGCTCGCCAAATATTCATTACAACTCCGTTTAAAGTGAATCAAATTGCTATGGATTCATTAAGAAGTAAATTTTACAAAACCAATTCGAAAAGTTCATCCCAAGTAGTAATTTTTAGAGCTTTACCCTCTTTTTGTGTCGGTGGACAGATTTGGAAAAATCCCGGCATCCACCCAATATATGATTTTTGATAAAATACTTCCACTTTATCTAAAATCATGAAAAAAAATACTGGAAGTCTTATTTATATATATTAACATATTTCCAAAGTCTTAGCCTCGAACTCAAAGTCTAAGATAGGTTTTTAATTCCAAACCCAAAACAGCCCGCTTTTTACCGAATGGAGATTAAAGGATATATGTTAAGTTTCAAGGTGTTCTTCATATGTACAAGTTATAAGTTCTTATATTACCTTAATATAACATCATAATACATATAAATAAGTTTTATTAGAGTTAAGTTAGAAAGATTAGATTAGTTTTTCAAACAAGCTTGGTGTTCACCAAAACAAGTTCTAGTTTTTACAAGTTTTATAAGTATAATAAGATAGCAACTATACAAGGAATTGAAGAAGGATTTTGAGAAGTATTTTACCTTGATTATGAAGAGGAAAGTTTCTGAGATTAAAGTATGATATGAGAGCATTCAAAAATGTGGAGTAAAAATGAGTTAAAATGGTCCTTATTTATAAGCTTATAATTTTGGCTTTTAGTGAAAATATCTAAGATAAGTTAAATTGTATTAAGTCATGCATGACATATTAAATTGATTAGGTCATGAATGACATATTACACAAATAATTGCAGATTTCTATTGGTATATATTAATAGTAAATACTTCTAGAAGCTGTGTATAATACGGGTAAAAATACCGTATGAATGCGAGTAAAATTCTTTGAGGAAATTGAACGAAAATACGAGTATAGCTATCTTTTATATGTATTGGTATATTATAAAGTGTATTCAATACATGTAAGGATGTATTTACACTCGTAATACATTATATGTAAATACATTTTAACATAAGTTAATTACGTCATTTAAATAGTAATATATATATTGTTTGAAAATTCTTTAAATTAGTAGTATGAAAATATATATATAATACTTTGTTAATATACTTAATGAGATATTTAATTATCATATTTTCAAGTTAAATATATATAAATCCATATATATACACAATAATTAAACAATTAAATAATTAAATCAAGTTATGACATTCGTGAATTGTCGGAATAAAAGGGTGACCAAAAGCCTGTGTAAAACTCTTTTAGGAGGTTCAAGATTTATTAAAATTCATTGCTTATCAAGTCGGAATTATATAAAGATTAAGTTTAAATTTGGTCGGAAATTTCCGGGTCGTCACATAAACATTAGGCCTCTCCTTCCCCAAATGAGCAGCAGAGGCTTGGTCATTTCTACAACCGCGAACTCCCTATCCGTCAATATTGCTCTGATATTTTACGGATTGCTAATATGTGTCCCTATCCACCTGCCCTGCCAGTTATCTTAGACGCTAATGATAATGGTAGGCGGCAGATGGGCGTTATTTTTGTACTTGTTTTCTTTTCATTGCTTTCGTCTAACTTAACTTGTTAAATTTGCAGAGATACGTCTAGACAGACTTCTTGCTTCGTGCGATATTGAGGGCTTTCACACTAAGACGCCTGAAGTGGAAAACGTGGACGAGCAGGGCATGGATGTTGATGAGCAAGCTTATGGTGATGTTGTTGTTGGCGCCGGTGGTGCCGAGCAGCACGCGAGTACCGAGGGACCCAAGGTGACTGAGGCCCCTACTGAAAGTGGGCACAAGCGTAAGCGCGAGAAGAAGGCAAAAGGTAGTTTCGTTTTTTCCTAAGTTATGAATACTCGCGCTACTAATTATGTTATTGATATTATCTGTTTATTTGCAGAGGCGCGCCTGCAGTTTTATGGTATAAATGACCTGCTGTCAATACCAGAGAAGACGGCGACTTCTCAATTTAACTACTTGGAAGATATCAAACTTCCCAATTACTTTGGGCATCTGTCGCCCGAGGCAGCGTGGCGCTTTGATATTCAACTGGCTATGTTGAACATGATGCGCTTTAAACGTTGCCTTAAGGAGGCAAAGGCTTGCTTGGACGGTGCTGGCTCTTCTACACCAGACGCACTGACTACTGAACAGTTGTATGACCGTATCGTGCATCTGAAGTCGGATCTTGAGCAGTCTAAAAAGGCGCGCGAAGAGGCAGTCAGTGACTCGTCTTCTCTAGCTGCGGAGAAGGTGTCTTTAGCCTCTCAAGTTGAAGATTTGACTGAAAAGGTCAAGTCCCTTAAGTCTGGAAAGAGCTCTCGGGAAGAAAAGCGCGAAGATTTGACTGATCGCTTGACTACTTGCCAGGTTGATCGTGACACTGCAAAGTGTCAGTTTGAGACCTTGAAGAAGGGCCTTCCAGCGCTAGTTGCCCATGCCTGTGATTCTAAATACGTGAGCGATCTGCTTGTGGACACCATTCTTGCCTTCAAGGTAGAAGAGCGGCTTAAGTTCTGGAAGAAGATCCAACTGCGTGTCCAATCTTCCGAGGCCCTGGATGCCATTATTGCTAAGGAGGTGGATCCTTTTGCGGCGCAAAAGACAAATTCGACGATTTGAAGATGCAAACGATCAAAACGCTAAAAAGTACAAAGTACAATCCAAGTGGTTCAATTTATTGATGAGAAACGTCTCAAAACTACAAGAGTACAAGCCGCAAAATGCAAAGTACAAGATATTAAATCGTACGAAAGGACGTTCAAAAATCTGAAACTGGGACATGAACCAACTATCAACGCGCGACGCAACGGGCCTAAAATTACAAGTCAACTATGCACATGAATATAATATAATATATAAATAATTCATAAAATTATATATATATTATATATATTAAATAAAAATGTCGGCAAACAAGAAGACAAGTGATTGTGAGCTGGATCAGAAGGCCATGCGATCGCATGGCCTGGAAGCACAAAATCCATGTGATCGCATGGCAGCTAAAGTGAGGCCAAGTCCTATAAATTGCAACGTTTTTTGCCGAGTAATGTACACCATATCATATATTTTACTCTCTCTCAATATATTAATATTTATAATTTTAATTTTAAGTTAATAATAATAAGGTTATAGTGGCGAATGTTTTAAGTTTGTAAGTCGAAATTATGTCCTTGTAACACTACGCGATTAGTAATCATTGTAAGTTATGTTCAACCTTTTTAAATTAATGTCTCGTAGCTAAGTTATTATTATGCTTATTTAAATCTAAGTAATCGTGATGTTGGGCTAAATATTAAAGACGGGGTTATTGGGCTTTGTACCATAATTGGGGTTTGGACAAAAGATCGACACTTGTGTAAATTAGACTATGGGCTATTAATGGACTTTATATTAACTAAACGATACCTTGTTAATTTAATATAAAGGTTACAATTTGACGTATATATATATATAACCACATACGCTTAATCGGTTACGGTGGGCAAGATATTTATAAATACGAATTATTGTTCATTTGACCGGACACGGAGATAGATTAATAGTCAATGGACTCATTAAAACAGGGGTGGATTACATTCAAGGGTAATTGGTGTAATTGTTAACAAAGTATTAAAACCTTGGATTACACGCAGTCGATAACCTGGTGTAATCATTAAACAAAGTATTAAGACCTTGTTACAGTTCGAATCCCCAATTAGTTAGAATATTTGACTTCGGGTATAAGGTTAATTTGACGAAGACTCTCGCACTTTATAATTATGACCGATGGACTATTATGGACAAAACCAGATGGACATATCGAATAATCCAAGACAAAGGACAATTAACACATGGTAATAAATTAAAATCAACACGTCAAACATCATGATTACGGAAGTTTAAATAAGCATAATTCCTTTATTTTATATCTCATCGTACTTTTAATTATCGCAATTTTATTTATCGTCATTTTATTTATCGCACTTTTAATTATCGTACTTTTATTTATCGTCATTTACTTTACGCTTTAAATTAAGTTGCATTTATGTTTAATATTTTACATTAGGTTTTAATTGCGACTTAAGACATAAAATCGACAAACCGATCATTAAACGGTAAAACCCCCTTTTTATAATAATAATACTACTTATATATATATTTATATACAAATATAGTTTAAAATATAATATAGCGTTAAATTTAGTTGTATCCCTGTGGAACGAACCAGACTTACTAAAAACTACAATACTTTACGATTAGGTACACTGCCTATAGTGTTGTAGCAAGGTTTAGGTATATCCACTCTATAAATAAATAAATAACTTGCGTAAAATTGTATCGTATTTAATAGTATTTCGCAATAAAAATATAACTATTTCGTATACACCTCGCATAACATCAAGTATTTTTGGCGCCGCTGCCGGGGAACTCAACAACGCCGAAAGCGAAACGCTATAAAAAATATATTTAGTTTTTAATCTATTTTTGTAAAAATATAAGAAGTTTTAAACATAAAAATACAAAAATATATAAAAAATAATAATATATTTCTATCTATTTAAGTGTTTAAATAAAAAGAAAATATATTTTTTTTATATAAAGTATAAAAGTTTTTTTTATAGTTCTTAAAAATATAAGTTTATAAATATAACTTATATTAATTTGGTAAAAAAAGAAAAAAAATCAAAGTAAAAAAAAAAAAGAAATAAAACCGCTGAGCCTGCAAAAATTTCGGCCTGCACCATATTTGAATCTGCACTCCATGTGACCGTATGGCCCATAGCACCAGAACTCATGCGATCGCATGAGTTAGTTTGACAGGCCATACCTCGTACAGTATTAATTATGGTTAGGGTTTGATTATTATTAATATTATTAATTGATTAAGATTAGGGTTATATTTAATATTAATTAATTTTAGTTAAATTTGTATTTTTAAGTTTTAATTAGTTTTATTAATTTATAAAATTAATACTCTTATAAAATAATAATATAAAAATAATATATTTATAAAAATTGTACTTTTATAACTTTAAGTTTTATTTTTATATTTCGTATCTTTTTAATCGTTTAATTCGTAATTTGTATTTTTCGTTCGTAATTAGTTTAAGACTAGTTTTTGCCATAGTTAATTTATATTTCTAGATTTTTAGGCTTTGCCGTAAAATCCCTTAAGTACTTTTTCTTTAGACTAAGATTTAGGTACTTTAGAAATTTACGACGTCGCTTATCGCTTTAGTATTTAATAGATTTTAGTGCCTAATTAAGTAATTGCCGTTTTGGATATAGAATTTCTTTTAAGCTTTAATACCTTTAGACTCAACTTTTAGACTTAAGTTTTTAGAATTCTAAGTTTCGACGCTTTATTTTCTTATTTTTATTTTTCGACTGTTTGTTTTTCGACATTTGTTTTTCGACTCTTGTTTTTCGACGCACTCTTCTTCTTTCTCATTTCTACGCTCTAGTCTTTAGGATATAGAAATTTCTTTAAACTTCGACGAAAAAATTATTTTAAGCTGTTAAATTGATAGACATCCAAAATTTTCTGGTTCGTAGTAATAGTTGGATTTGTTAGTGGCGAGTTGTGGGCTTCCGATTTAAAGGGTCCTGGCTACCTGCTGCATCTTTTGGCTATTCGAAACGTGGGAAAAATCAGAAAAGTCTATTAATTTGATAACTTATATAATTTTTATCTTTATAACTAATAGGATATTCAGTGAATGCACCGAGCAAAATGTTCACCACCTTTCATACGTTCACCACCTGTAACTCGATCAAGACATCTAGCCAATATTGTCGCCATTGATTTTTCTTTAGAATCGTCATCTAGTCAACCAAGTACTCCAATTCAAATTTTTGATAATCCATTTTTTGAACCCGACCTCACAATTGAGAACCCGGAGGATATTCAAGGACAATTCAGAGATCCTGAACCACTAATCATTCCTCCTGAACCACAAATCACTCATTCAGAGATTGTCGAGGAAGAAACCATTAAATCAGAATCCTCTAGTGATTCATATTCAACAAATTCAATCATGAAAAATCTGGAACCTCTAAGTATGGAAGACCGAATGAGGGCTAAACGCACTGGCCAAGGTCATGCAATTTCTCAACCAGACATTAATGCGCCAGATTATGAAATCAAAGGAAAAATCCTACACATGGTAACTAATCAATGCCAATCTAGTGGTGCGCCGAAGGAAGATCCAAACGAACATCTTCGTACCTTTAATAGGATCTGTACTCTATTCAAAATCAGAGAAGTTGAGGATGAATAGATCTATCTCATGTTATTTCCCTGGACTTTAAAGGGAGAAGCCAAAGATTGGTTAGAATCGTTACCTGAAGGGGCGATTGATACATGGGATGTTTTAGTTGAAAAATTTCTTAAACAATTCTTTCCGACATATAAAGCCGTGAGACTTCAAGGAGAAATTGTTACGTTCACGCAAAAGCCAAATGAAACTTTATATGAAGTGTGGATAAGATTCGGAAAGTTGTTGAGAGGATGTCCTCAACATTGTTTAGACACTTATCAAATAGTGCAAATATTCTATCAAGGATGCGACATTACTACACGAAAAGACATCGATATAGCAGTTGGTGGTTCCATTATGAAGAAAACCGCAACTGAAGCTTACAAAATTATTAATAACACTGCTTCCCACTCACATGAGTGGCATCAAGAAAAAGACATCGTTAGATCATCTAAAGCGGCTAGAGCCGATTCTAGCCATGACTTTGATTCCATTTCCGCAAAGTTAGATGCTTTCGAAAGACGAATGGAAAAGATGACGAAAGATATTCACGCAATACGAATTAGTTGTGAGCAGTGTGGAGGACCACATTTGACAAAAGATTATCTCAGTATTGAACAAACAATGGAACAACAAGAGAATGTTTCATACATGAACCAAAGGCCTGGAAATAATTATCAGAATAATTATCAACCACCAAGACCAAACTACAATCAGAATTATAACCAAAATGTTCCATACAACAACCAACAAGGTCGTAGCAATCAACAAGTATCTAACAATACTTACAATAAGCAATGACCTATTTTTCAAAATAAACCACCACAAACCGATGATAAAAAGCCAAATTTAGAAGACATGATGTCGAAGCTAGTTGAATCTCAAATGCAGTTTTTCACATCTCAGAAACAAACTAATGAACAAAATACTCAAGCATTTAGAAATCAACAAGCTTCTATTCAAAATCTGGAACAAGAAGTAAGTAACCTAGCAAGGTTGATAGGTGAAAGAAAATCGGGGAGTCTATCTAGTGATACAAATGCTAACCCCCGGAATGAAACAGCTAAAGCCATTACCACGAGAAGTTGTATTACACTTAAACCACCTGAAATGCCTGTAATTTCTGATGAATCTATTCCTACTACACAGGCACCACAACCTGAACAAGAGAAGGAATCAGAACCGGTAGTTAAAAATGTTAATGAAGATAACACAGTTAAGGCTAAACCTTATGTTAAACCATACCAACCACCACTTCCTTACCCAAGTAAAATGAGAAAAGAAAGACTTGAAGCCGAGCAATCCAAATTCTTGGATATGTTTAAACAAATAAATGTCAATCTTCCTTTCATTGATGTGATTTCAGGAATGCCAAGATATGCTAAATTCTTGAAAGATCTAATCACAAATAGAAAGAAAATGGAAGAACTCTCGGCTGTTACAATGAATGTTAATTGTTCTACAGCGCTATTGAATAAGCTACCAGAAAAACTCTCAGATCCGAGAAGTTTCACAATTCCATGTTTTCTGGGTAGTCTTAATTCAATAGAAGCATTGGCAGACTTAGGTGCTAGTATAAATTTAATGCCGTATTCACTATACGCTAAACTAGACCTCGGAGAATTAAAACCAATGCGAATAAGCATACAACTAGCCGATCGATCAGTAAAATATCCTAGAGGGATAATGGAGAACATGCTAGTTAAAGTTGGTACTTTAGTATTTCCAGTAGACTTTGTTATTCTAGACATGGAAGAAGATTCTCGAGTTCCTCTCATATTAGGAAGACCATTCTTAAACACGGATAAAGCAATAATAGACGTGTTTAGTAAGAAACTGACCCTAAGTATAGAGGACGAGAGTGTTACCTTTTCTGTTGATAGAGCCATGCAACAACCGCAATCTGCAGATGACACATGTTATTATATTCAAACTATAGATTCACATGCAGAATTGTTACAACAATTTCCAGAATTACAAGGAACAGGAGAATGTTCTTTAGGAGAAGGAACTGAACGAATTGATGAAGCTGAAATGTTAGCTACACTTATGGCTAATGAATATGAACCAACAACAGAAGAACTTCAAATGCTAAAAGAGGAAGACATATATCGATACAAATCATCGATAGAAGAACCACCGACATTAGAGTTAAAGCCACTTCCAAACCATTTGTAATACGCTTATTTACATGGTGAATCTGAATTGCCTGTAATAATATCATCTTCTCTTATTGAAAATGAAAAATCTCAACTCATTTCTATGCTAAATGCTCATAAACCAGCTATTGCATGGAAAATTCATGACATTAAAGGCATAAGTCCTTCGTATTGCACACATAAAATCCTTATGGAAGAAGGTCATAAAACCTATGTGCAATGCCAACGAAGACTAAATCCTAATATGTAAGATGTTGTTAAGAAAGAAATTATTAAACTGCTAGATGCAGGTTTAATTTATCCAATCTCTGATAGTCCATGGGTAAGCCCAGTTTAATGCGTACCTAAGAAAGGTGGCATGACTGTCATCACAAATGAAAAAGATGAGCTTATTCCTACTAGGACTGTAACAGGATGGCGTGTCTGTATTGATTATAGAAAATTAAATGACGCCACCAGAAAAGATCAATTTCCCTTACCTTTCATTGATCAAATGTTGGAAAGATTAGCCGGGAATAGTTACTATTGTTTTCTTGACGGTTTCTCCGGATACTTTCAAATTCCAATCGCACCCGAGGACCAAGAGAAAACCACATTCACGTGCCCTTATGGTACTTTTGCTTACAAACGCATGCCATTTGGACTTTGCAACGCCCCTGCAACCTTTCAAAGGTGCATGATGGCGATTTTTCACGACATGATAGAAGAATGAATGGAAGTTTTCATGGATGACTTTTCAGTCTTCGGTGATACTTTTGAAATATGCCTAGTTAATCTTGAACGAATGCTTATTAGATGCGAGCAATCAAATCTAGTACTTAATTGGGAGAAATGCCATTTCATGGTTAAAGAAGGCATCGTTCTTGGTCATAAAATTTCAAAGGAAGGAATTGAAGTGGATAGAGCTAAAGTAGATTTAATTGCTAAACTTCCACATCCCACCAATGTTAGAGGAGTTAGGAGTTTTCTAGGGCATGATGGTTTTTACCGACCTTTCATAAAAGATTTTTCTAAAATTGCCACTCCTATGAATAAACTCCTAGAAAAGGATGCTCCATTCATCTTTTCGGATGAATGCATCAAATCTTTTAATATTCTTAAAGAAAAACTCACTAATGCGCCAATCATTATAACTCCAAATTGGAATCTACCATTTAAACTCATGTGCGATGCAAGTAATTTTGCAATGGGAGCCGTTTTAGGACAAAGGATTGAAAAACGATTTCAACCTATTTATTATGCTAGTAAGACGTTACAAGGAGCACAAACAAATTATACAACTACTAAAAAAGAACTCCTTGCTATTGTCTTTGCTTTTGACAAATTTCGTTCATATCTCGTTCTAGCTAAAACGGTGGTCTATACCGATCATTCTGCTCTTAGATACCTATTTTTGAAACAAGATGCCAAACCACAATTAATCCGTTGGATGTTACTCTTACATGAGTTCGATATTGAGATTCGAGACAAAAAGGGAGAAGAAAATCTCGCAGCTGGTCATCTTTCTCGTCTTGAAAATCCTGAATTAGAAGTTCTAAATGAATCGGCCATACAAGATAACTTTCCTGATGAATACCTTTTAAAAATCGATTATAATGAAATTCCATGGTTTGCAGACTATGCAAACTACTTAGTATGTGGATTCATTGAAAAAGGGTTGTCGTACCAAAAACGAAAGAAATTCTTTAGTGATATAAAACACTATTTCTGGGAAGATCCACATTTGTTTAAAAGTTGTCCCGATGGAATAATACGCCGATTTTTTATTCGGGGATGAAGCTAGTCAAATCTTAAACCATTGTCACAAAGGACCAACAGGAGGGCATTATGGGCCTCAACTCACAGCAAGAAAAGTCTACGACGCTGGATTCTATTGGCCTACAATTTTCAAAGACGCACACCTTCTTTGTAAATCCTGTGATGCATGTCAAAGGGCCGAAAAAATAAGTCAACGTGATGAAATGCCATAAAATATCATTCAAGTATGTGAAGTATTTGACGTTTGGGGTATTGACTTTATGGGTCCATTTCCAAAATCTCATAATAATCTCTACATTCTCGTTGCCATTGATTATGTATCTAAATGGGCGGAAGCACAAGCTCTCTCAACTAACAATACACGAGTTGTAGTCAACTTCTTAAAACGTCTTTTTGCTAGGTTTGAAACACTGAAAGCTTTAATAAGTTATCGGGGTACTCATTTCTGTAATAATCAACTTGAGAAAGTTCTCAAAAGATATGGAGTAACTCATAAAATCTCAACTGCTTATCATCCACAAACAAGTGGACAAGTTGAAAATACCAACCGAGCATTAAAACGTATTCTAGAGAAAACCGTACGATCAAATCTGAAGGAATGGTCCATGAAATTGGAGGATGCAGTCTGGGCTTTTAGAATAGCCTACAAAACTCCAATTGGAACCACACCTTTTAAACTCGTTTACGAAAAAGCATGTCACCTTCTAGTAGAAATTGAGCACAAAGTATTTTGGGCTTTGAAGACATGTAATCTTGATTTGCATGAAGCCGGACGTCTACGGTTAAATCAATTAAACGAATTAGAAGAATTAAGACATGAAGCATATGAAAATTCGTTAATCTATAAAGAAAGAACGGAGAAATGGCATGATAAAAGAATCAGAAGTTCAAAAGAATTTAAAGAAGGCGACAGAGTTCTTCTTTTCAATTCACGATTCAAGCTATTTCCTGGAAAATTGAAATCAAGATGGTCTGGACCATTCATAATCAAAAGAGTTTTCCCATATGGAACAATAGAGTTGATAAATTCAAATGAGATTGAATTTAAAGTTAATGGTCATAGAGTTAAACATTACATACATGGTCCAATGGAAGTTGACAATGAAGTCAATCATAATTTCACCACCCAAGAAAACCCTCAGAATGAAAACATAAATATGTTATCAACAACATATGAAAAATCAAAATTGGAAGACGGGGAAGCTTCAAATTGGAGTGATGAAGAAGAATTCCTATACAAACCTCCCATTCCAAGAAACGAAGAAAAATGTGAACAAGAAGTTCAAGTAGAAGTGAAAGAACCAAGAAAAGATCACCTGAAAAAGGTTAACAAACCAACTCTACATACTAAAGTAGGAGACCCAGGTGAATTTATCATTTTTTGCTTGCTTAATGATGGTGCTATGTATAATGGACTCGCAGATTTAGGAGCAAGTGCAAATGTTATGCCTCTTTCCTTATTAAAAAGATTAGGTGTGGGTAAATTAAGACCAACCAGCATAGGTGTTCAATTATTTGACCAAACCATTAAACACCCGGTTGGAATAGCTAATAATTTACTTGTTAAAGTGGGAAGTTTGACCTTTGTTGCAAATTTTATAGTTATTAATATGGAGGAAGACCTTGATATTCCTCTAATTTTAGGTCGCCCGTTTTTAGCAACCACCGAAGCATTCATTGATGTAAGAGAAGGTAGAATGGCACTTAGGGATGGTGACAAATCGGTTACCTTTATGAACCGAAAGTTTAGATCTCCACCAACTAAAACTATTGAACCCATAAAAACGCCTATGTGTGGGGAAGATGAAGAAACACCTAATGATAACCCGATAACAAAGAACCATGTTATTGATACGAAATTAGATGAACCCGTTTTCAACAGTTCAACGAAGAAACTTTATAAACGGATTCAAGATGCTAGGATTAAGGGGAAATTTAAGTTATGTAACCGATTAGTATCCAATTTGTCGCCTAAAGAAAAGGCAATGTTAATTGAATTTGTGAATGTTACAGAAGAAATCAATCAATGGCTTAAAGCCAAAGTCAGAGATATGCAAATTGTTGATGATCCAATTGAAGATAACAATGAAGTTAATCACAATTTCAACACCACGGCTAACTAAGCTTTGGGAGAATTAAGTCTTTTTAAGGATAATATATATTTCTGTTAGAGTTAGATTTTCTGTTTTCGTGTAGTTCTCGAAAATGGAATCCGAATGGTCTTTCCCTAGCAGACCCTAAAGAACTAGTCTTCTCCCTCCATTCTGAATTTTTATTTCTTTTAGGTTTTACGAGATGAAGAATTTCTTTGATCTGAACCATGGTCTACTACTACACGCTATGATTACTAAACGTAATAATAACATCTTCTCGAGTGAACTAGTATCATTCATAAGAGGTAAAATGGACGAAGTGAGGAAAGAACTCAGGAAGAATCATCATAAGATACATTTTGGTAAAGGAAAATCAAAATTCGCAACAAAAAGAAGAGCACGACACCTTGAAAGATGTCATAAATGCGGAAAATGGTCACACGAAGGTAAATGTTCAAACAATCAAACATATTCAAATACCGAATTTGTTACTCTATGCAGAGAAGGACCGTTCATATGTTTAGAAGAAAAGTTATTGAAAAATCGAGGCTACGCCTATGTAGCTATGGAAAACCAGATCACACGACTCTCCTATGAGTCGACTAAAGTAGGTCTCTGAGAATTCTATCTCACAGGTAGGTATGTACAGTTTTTATTTTATTTTATTTTATTGCTTTTAACCTTTTGATAATAAACGCTGAATCGTTCGCTATAAAGTATTAAATTGATATTCAATAAAATTAGGTATGCGAAACCGAATTTATTGATATCATACAAAAATTTATTACATCACTGCGAAATTTACCGTTTATTCATAAGGTATAAATATCTTTAATCAATCAATCCAAAATATTTCAGAAATTCGTCAGGATTAAAACTAGGTAATAAAGCCGAAATTACTTTACCCAAAAAGAGGGACGTATATTTTTGTTAATATTTGATTGATTAAAATGGGATAAAAGACCAAAAAGATTTTTATTTTTATTCTTATCTTGTTTAAAAAAAAATTAATTAATATATAACTATATTTTCAAATCTAAGATTGTAAAAATATTAGTATTTTAATGAAATTTTATTTTATGCATTTTAAATTTAAGTCTGGTGTGAATTTAAAAACAAAAATTTACTTTATTTCATTAAGTTAAAAAATTGATTTTTAAAATTCGTCGTAAGTTGAAAACTAGGTCGTTGAACCGAAATTGCTTTACCCGAAGGCGGGACGAGAAATTTTATTATCATTATTTTTAATCTTATTGAATTAAAGTATGCCAAAAACATTTAAAAAACCAAAAATCTTAGCTTTTAAAACAACGCTTTAAAAAGACAAATTTTTAAAATTTTGTCGAGGGACGAACTAGATCAACGTACCGAAACGACCTCATAAAAAGAAAAACAAAATTTTAAATTGTTTTATAAGTTAAATGAAAAAAAAATACCCCACCCCATGCGATCGCATGGGATTTGCAAGGGGGATCCATGCGATCGCATGGAGGCAAATATCTGGTCAGGAACAAAAGGCCAGCGAGCTCTCTGTCTCATCACTTCCACACACATAAACACACGAACACATACACACAAAATCACCAAAAATCATCATTTTTCAACTAAAATTCACGAAATTCGTCACAATAATCCGCTATAATCATGTCTTTTCTCAGATGGGGAAGCAGAAAGGTAAAAATTTCACCCCTAAACTCCTAAATTTCCTAATTTTTGTGATAATGTCAATTAATGCAATAATCTTAGTTTGATAATTTCTAGTATAATTAGAGTTAAATTGTTAGTATATTATGCATGTATAACCTAGATTGATGCTATTTAACATGATTTGAAGCCTTAAACTTCAAAATTTTTAGAAATCTAAGGTTTTTGTTCTTGAGCAATTTGGGGCTTTTTGATATAAACAAGTTATGGCCGATTTTTGTTATTAATTAGTGCTAAATTAAGTAGTGTAACATGTTTAGGTAGCTAAATGATCCAAACTTTGATCCTAAACATGATTTTTTAGCATCAAAGTAGACTTTTTAAGTCTAAAATTCATGAACTTGATTATTTTGATATAAATGCCATTTGAAACTTGTTAAATTGCTAGTAATGATTATTTTGACATGTTATTTGAGTTGAATACTTATGAACTTTGTATACCTTTTCATATATGCTTATTTGAAAAATTGTAGAATTGATAAAAATATGAAAATGAGTATAAGTTTAATATGGAGTAAACATGTTATTGTAATTGTTTTAATTTGTTATTTTGCTAACACTAATGCATATTTGGATGCACAAATTTTGTGTTTAATGTGTTTTGCAGAGAAATACAGATACAGACGGTGCATCATCGTCTAGACTACCTGAACAAAAACCTGATCAAGAACCTCAACCGGAACCATAACCTGAACAACAACAACATTATAATCAACACGTGCCATACTATGAGCCGGAGCCACAATTTTTTACCGCCTACGTAGTATTTCCCGTTCACCATGTAATAGAACACTCGAGAATTCTTGAAGAGGAGTTACACCCCAATCTAAGGTTTGATAGAAGTTTGAGAGATTACCCGATGTACCAAAGTAACAAATTTAAGCTTTGGACCAAAAATATAGAGCTACCAAGGGTAATAGATTGGGAGCCTTTGGTAAGGGTCCACCTAGCTAACTCAGTTAGGCAGCATCTAATCCAAAGGTATGGCAGCTCTTCTTTTACTGATTGGGAACGTTTATTTACCCCTCGTAGGCCTGTATATAAGGAGTGGTGTGTTGAGCTAATGAGTACTATAGCCTTAAATAAGGATGTAGATAGGTTAGACGATAAGACTTTTCTTAAGTTTTTACTTGGGGGTAGGATGTACAGGATGACTATGATAGACATGGCTAGAGCTTTACAGATTTACACCCCCACTGAATTATTATCACCTGATTGTACAGCTTTAATTTATCATGGTGAGATGGTAGATAGAGATTTTGACGCTAACGCCGTATGGAGGCGTATGTTAAATTTTAATGTGTTTACACGGGCAGGAAGACACTCCTATTTAGACATTAACAAAGCAGACCTTCGTATAATACATAGATTTTTAGCTAACTCGATTACACAAAGAGGTAAAAACAAGGAGAAAATGACTCTAAACGATTTATTTTACCTTAAGTGCATTCGAGACACTAGAGGCTTTGTTAATATTCCCTACTGTGTTGGGTATTATTTGTCCAAAGTTGTGGAAGGTATACAGGATGGGGGTTTAATAGGAGGAGGTATTTTTGTTACTCTCATTGGAGAGTATTTAGGTATAGATAGGGAACACGGGGGTCCAATGATGGTAGTTGAGGAACAAGCCAAGAGCATAGGCTTGCAGGTTTATCAGGGTGCAAAGGTACTAAAACGGAGGCACAATATGCCAATACCATATCATGGCACCCATCCAGAGGTAGAGAGGGGTTCGGATAAGGAGATGGAGGAAGCAGATGACATCAGGGATGTCATTAGGGATAGTTTTACTGACGTTTTCCAGCGTATATATGAGGTGGAAATGAGTAATGAGGATAGGCATCGTCAGTATGAGTAGTGGCAAGCCGCGAATGCGTATGAGACTTTCAGGCGATGCCAACACGATAGCTGGCAAGTTCATCAGCACCAAATCATGAGCCAGCTATCATATCAGGTACCAAATAGCTACATCCCGACTCGGCCTGCTTTTTATCCACCACATCAGCCAGACATGCGACCACCCTTTGACCTGTACGACCCCAATCAAGCCTACCAGAACACCTATCACCAACCATGGAACCCGAGCGATGATATGAACTGGAACTCTTATCAAAATCAATAGTGTTCCATTGGTGATGTCTTATCTTTTATTATTTTTATCTATTTATGCTAAACATTTAACATTTTAATACTTTAATGTAATGTTTAATATTTTTAATATTTTGTACTAATATTTCATTTTTATAATTTGAAAGTGAGATATTAAGTCCCATTTCAAAATACCATGCATGTTTATATTTGTATTGTATGTATTTTATTTCATGTACACAATAGGGTAAAACAGCGCATTTTCAAAGACTGGCATTAAATTCAGCAAAAGCAATTAATTTTGACGACAAGATGCAAAATATATGTGAAATAACAACTGCAGGAATGAACAAATGATGTGCACCATTTATCATTCAACACATACAACAATATGTTTGGAAACTTTGGTAAAATTTAATCATTTTTCTACGCTAATCATCCTCAATAATTTAAATTGCTACTGATTTCTTGCAAATGAGGGCATTGCAAGATCTTAAGTGTGGGAAGGGATTAAATTCTTTCGATTTTAAAATTTTTTGACTTATACACTTGGTTTAATAGCCACCGTTAAAATACTAGTAACGCAGTAGTTGTATTAGAATCTAGTGCTCTCTGATAATAAAGAACAGCACTAGTCTTATATACTGACTACCCACTTCTAGTAAAAAAAAAATTTAATTTTTTTTTTTAACTAAATGAACTCAAAATCATGTTTATACATATTTATGAACGATAAAACTAGGTGTTAACACCGAAATTATTGTTACCTTGGAAAGAACATAAATTGAGAAACAACTCAAAACGCTTGAATTCATTTAAAATGGAATAGAGGAGAATAAAAAGGCAAAGAAAGAAAAATAAAAGTCAAGTGTGGGAAAAATTTACCAAGTTATTTAGAACATATATCACATATTATTGTACAAATAAGTGAAGATACTTTTGTTTTGGACGATATTAATCAGTTTTACAAAATTTATTGTAATATAAATAGAATTTATAAGGAAGTACAGTCTTCTGAGAAAAAGACATGCGCTTCTTGATTTAGGTCAGGAAGTTGTCATCCAGACCAGTTGTAGAGTCTACGAAAAATCTTGAAAATTTTTCTCGAAAATCAGCTGGAAATCTACGGACCTCAGCATCAAACAGGGTCGCCAAGTGGTCAGACTTATCCTAACCATGAGAGGATCTGTCTCATACAATGGGGGGCACCGTGCAAATTAGCTTATAAGACTAATGAATCAGATCCCCAGAAAGGATAATCTCCTTAAAGATCAAAAATCAGCTTTTAAGACTGATATTACTCAATCTTTGAGATTGAC
The DNA here is from genome assembly GCF_046630445.1 of Rutidosis leptorrhynchoides. NCBI lineage: Eukaryota > Viridiplantae > Streptophyta > Magnoliopsida > Asterales > Asteraceae > Rutidosis > Rutidosis leptorrhynchoides. The sequence goes on from NC_092335.1 coordinate 97,535,984, forward strand.
CTTAAATATTGAGAATTCAAACTCATGGAATTCGATAATATCTAAACTCAAGCTTGAACGAGAAAATATTTTGATCAAATTACAAACCGATTTGTTTTCTGAAAACCTATTTTCAATGCGTTCATTACCATTGAACGTAAAATCCTAAGAATTCACCGGAATTCATTAGGTCACCTGAACCAAATCGGGTGTCAACCGTAAGAACGGTGGTTGCATAGCATGGTCGAAGATAGGACCTTGTGCCAGACCGAAAAACTATAGGGTGATCTTTACTATTGCTCCTACAAAGGATAGTAATTGCATCCGACACGATATAGACCATAATCAAAAGCATGTTATTAGACATTGCCTTAACAGTTGCTTGTTCAACGCTTTCCTTTACAACCGGACGGTAGTTTACTGAAAGGTAATATACGGAGCAAGTATAATGGACATGTTGCTTTCTTACTACAAGGTTAGCAAGTGGGTGACACAAAACTATAAGTTTTGAGCTAAATTTTTCAAATCTGAAACCCACAAAACCTAGAAAAATATTTTGCAAACATCGGTGAAGGGTTATTCTGGAAAACTTATCTAGGGTAAAAGCTAGATTGAATTTTCAAAAGATAAAATGTTTTCATAAAGATCCAATTTCCTTAAGGATCTAAATTTAGATCCTTAAGTGATTTCTATACGGCGGTATAAACAATGGCAGTAACGATGTGGTTTACAGTCCCACATGACTATAAAATTTAGATCCTTTAAGGAAATTGTATCTTTATGAAAACATTTGATCTTTTGAAAATTAAATCAAGTTTTTACCCTAGATAAGTTTTCCGAAATAACCCTTCACCGGTGTTAGCAAATTCTTTTTGTGGGTTTGGTGGGTTTCAGATTTGAAAATTTTAGCTCAAAACTTGTGGTTTTGTGTCACCCACTTGCTAACCTTGTATTGGGAAAGCAACACGTCCAGTATACTTGCTCCGTATATTACCTTTCGGCAAACTACCGTCCGATTGTAAAGGACAGCGTTGAACAAGCAACTGTTAAGGCAATGTCCCCTGACATGCTTTTAATTATGGTCTATAACGTATCGGATCCAATTACTATCCTTGGTAGGAGCAATAGTAAAGCTCACCCTTATAATTTTTCGGTCTGGCACAAGGTCTTGTCTTTGACCATGCTATGCAACCACCGTTCTTACGGTTGATAACCGATTTGGTTCAGGTGACCTAATGAATTTCAGGTGAATTCCTAGGATTTTACGTTCAATGGTAATGAACGCATTGAAAATGGGTTTTCAGAAAACAAATCGGTTTGAGATTTTGATCAAAATATTTTCTCGTTCAAGCTCGAGTTTAGATATCATCGAATTCCATGAGTTTGTAATTCTCAATCTTTAAGGTCAATCTCTAGGATTGAGTAATATCAGTCTTAAAAGCTGATTTTTGATCTTTAAGGAGATTATCCTTTCTGGGGGTCTGATTCATTAGTCTTATCAAGCTAATTTACACGGCGTCCTCCCCATTTTACGAGACAGATCCTCTCATGGTTAGGATAAGTCTGAACACTTGGCGACCCTGTTTTATGCTGAGGTCCGTGGATTTCCTGCTGATTTTAGTGATGACTTTTCTAGATTTTTCGTCAACCTACAGCTGGTCTGGACGACAACTTCATGACCTAAATCAAGAAGCGCGTTTCTTTTTCGGAAGACTTTACTTTCTTTTAATGATGGAATTGATTCATCGTGTAGATCCATCTTTCTTACAGTAAATCACGTAAAACTTTTTATTTTAGTCCAAAGCAAAAGTATCTTCAATTATTTGTTACAGAAATATGTGACATATGTTTAAAATAACTTGGTAAATTTTCCCTGAAGGTATTTCGTATGCCCGAGAGACATATTAAATTAACGTGGCTAATATGTTTTGATCCAAGTAGGGTCATACCCAATAACAAGCTTACCGACACCTTATTCGTATTTGATTTTAGCGGTTGGATCGTTGATTAAATACGCGACACTTGAACTTTAAGAAAAATGGTTTCTTAAATAACACTTGATATGTATATATATATATATAAATCATGGAATGATTTATATAATAAGGATTTAATTATTTATAGGTTAAATAATTAATTATGTTATGTTGCATTTTATAAAATTGGTTTTATAAAATAAATTATACATAACAAATGGTATGGAATTTTATTAGTTTTATAAATAATGTAAACATAATTTATAAAATGCAAGTTTATAAAATTTAATTTTACAAAACAAGTTTATAAAAGATGCAAGTTTATAAATTATGTCAAGTATTATTTTATAAAAGGATGGGAGTGGCCTTGGAATTGGATGAAGCATGCTAGAGATTCCATCTTGGTCAAAGAGAATTCCCATTCCATATACATGCAAGACTAGACTCTTTGAAAAACACACTTGCATTAAAACATATCAAGTTAGCTAACAAAAATTCTGCTCCCTTTTGGTGCTTGCTGGCTGTGACCTTCCAAGCCAAGAAGAGGGTTCATTTTCTTTTTTGCAAGCTTATTTTCAAGTGTAAATTAAATCCTAACCAAAGTACAAGGTGTTGGTGCAAGGTTTGGGGTATTATCTCTTGAGGTTTCATTTTTTTGGAGCTCCATTCATCATCATCATCTTCATCACTCACTACCTAGCTTGGAGAAGGTATAAACTCCTTTTTTTTCTTGTAGTTTGTAAGTATGTTTCACAACTTGATCCTAATTGGGATTTAACTTTAAATGGTTAAAGATTAACAAGTTCAATTGGTAATATTTTCATGCTTCCGCTTTAATTTGATTCATAAAATGTTTTAAACATTTTGGAACTTGTTAAATCCCAACAATGGTATCTAGAGCCGAAGTTGTTGAAATATGCTTCGAGATGATTATCAAACTCACTATATATTTTGCATTTTATGTACATGCATGATTGTAAAATGCAAAACATTTATGGTTTTGGGTGGGTTTATTATATGGCTGAATTTATGGAGTTCCAAAAGTGAGTTTTGGTTCTTCCATTTGGTTCATACTTGGTTGTATGTTAAAGTTCACAATCTAAGCCTTGACCTTGTGTTTGGTTGCATGCATGGTTGATTTATATTTATTCAATTGGTTTGTAATAATATTTATTCATTTGGCATGTAATAATTCATTTGGTTATTTATTTATTTTTTTTATTTGGTATGTAAAATAGATTAGGTTGTAATTTTATTTTTTTTAGACAAATGTATTAGGATATATTTTGTAAAATGATGAAGATGATGAAGACTTGAAGAACACAAGAAGATTGTATTTGGATACAAGATTTAGTGGGAGATGTAAAATCTCCTACTTTGTGATTTAACCCATTAACCGGTGGCATTTTGTTTTCGGCTAACCAAAATGCCTACCAAAAGGCTTGATTGTGAACGTATTATTTTGCATGCGTGGTTGTTTTATATGATTATGGATTGTATGTTTGTATGCTATAATACATCACACAAATTAACAACTAGCTAAAATGGAAGTTTAATTGATTAAATTTAACATTATTAACACATGCAAAACTACAATTTAATTGGTTAAATTGAAATGGCAAAAGACGTTAATAAATGGTTATTAAGAACTAGAAACGGATTGCACATATAAAATGGTTTATATCAAAGTAATAAAATTGGCATTGTTACATGACATGAAAATGGATTTTCATAAGAACCATACACTAAATGCATGTTGGTGTATGGCATAAAAGTTTTCTCAAACTAGAAATAATGAAAACTTAAAATTCCTTTAACAAACAAGGTAAACAAGTTAAACGCCATCCTTTTATGTGACACTTAGACATATTAGGGAACTCATGATGGGATAAAGGTCACCTAACCATCATGAACAAACTAATATGATTAAGGTGAGATTCGCATGCTTGTGGGATAAAGGTCACCTAACCACTTGTATGTTAAGTTTACACGTTTACACAAGTAGGACGACTTGATTTGAAAATCATGAACTAAGGGTCACCGAAGCATGATGAACAAATAGGCGTTGATGGGATAATATGCCATGCAAAAGGATTGCATGATTTCGTATCTTAGAAGTTGCAAAAGGATTGCAATTGTCATATAATGACTACCTAGCTAAATCAAATGGCGGGATAAAAGTCACCTAACCGAAATTTGGTTTACCGTTGGATTCTAATTTTTTAATAAATATCAATTGGATTTAAAGGGTATTGATTGTTAAATTAAAATTGATACTTAAACAACTTTGTTAAATTTTGTAGATGGCCGCCAATAACAACAACAACATTCCAAACGCACCAATCAACTTTAACAACCTATCGTTAAGGTCAATCCTCGAAAAGGAAAAACTCAACCATACGAACTTCATGGATTTGTTCCGCAATCTAAGAATTGTCCTCAAATTAGAGGATAGGGCGTATGTGTTGGAAGACCCCATTCCTGATCAACCGGACGAGGATGATACGGAAGGCATGGCTTATTGGGAGAAATATTGCACCGATTCGGTGCAAGTTTCTTGCCTCATGCTTGGGACTATGATACCCGAACTCCAAAAGGACTTCGAGCATCATAGTGCATATGACATGATCACACAGTTGAAGGAGATGTTCCTTCAACAAGCTCGTGTCGAGAGCTTTGAAACGGTCTGAGCGCTTCATGCATGTCGGATGGACGACTCCCAATCCATTTCATCTTATATTCTTAAGATGAAAAGCCTAATTGATCGAGCGAACCGTCTAAACTGCAACGTGTCTAATGAATTAGCCACGGACCTTATCCTTAACTCCTTGTCAAAGAGGTTTGACACATTTGTAATGAATTACAATATGAATGGATGGGATAAGAGCATTGGCGAATTACACGCCATGCTTAAGACGGCCGAAGCGAGCATGGGTAAAAGGGCTTCACCCATGTTTATGATCAATGAAGGTGGGTCCAAAGGCAATAACACTTCTAAGCCGAAGGCAGCTAAGAGGAAAGGACCCGCCTACCAAGGCAAGGGCAAGGGAAAGGGGAAGATGGTTACCCCAACCAACAACAAGAAGCAAAAGGTTGCCAGTAAAGCTAACCCCAAGGAAGATCCGTGCTTCGGTTACGGTGAAATGGGTCACTGGAAACGCAACTGCCCTGTCTACCTAAAGGAGTTGAAGGAAAAGAGGGATGCAGGGCAATCCTCAGGTAATGTATATATGGTATACATTGAGCTTAGTGTTACTTCTTCTAACACATGGGTATTAGACACAGGATGTGGAACTCATATTTGCAATTCTTTGCAGGGGTTCAAAAGAAGTGATCAACATGCGGGAACAACAAGTCTCTTCATGGGAAATGGAGCAAGGGTGCAAGTGAAAGCTCAAGGAGACTTTGTTTTAAAGCTACCAAGTGGTTTGGAGCTTGTTTTGAAAAATGTTTTGTATGCACCCGATTTATAGCGAAACATTATTTCTGTATCCCGTTTGAAACAATATGGTTTTAATCTTAATTTCATTAATGATGATTTCCATGTTTCTTTACATGATGTGTTTTATTTCAAGGCTTCGCCTGTAAATGGTATTTATGAATTGGTTCATGATGACACATCTTATAATAGCTCAATATACCATGCAAACACCAAGAAACTCAAAAGGGAATTGAGTGATTCCTACTTATGGCATTGTCGCCTTGGTCACATAAACAAGAATCAAATGCATACACTTCAAAAGAATGGACTTTTGAAATCAAATGAACAAGACTCGTTTGATGTATGTGAATCTTGCTTACAAGGCAAAATGACTAAAGCACCCTTCAAATGGACCTATGAAAGGGCTAAGGACTTATTGGGATTAATACATTCGGATGTATGTGGACCCTTTACGCCCATAACTAGGAATGGTGAAAGATACTTCGTTACTTTCATTGATGACTTCAGTCGTTTTGGATATGTCTACCTGTTAAGACATAAGGACGAAACTCTTGAAGCATTCAAGGAATATCAAAACGAAGTATAAAATCAACTCAATAAGACAATCAAGGTATACCGATATAGGAGGTGAATACCTAAGCGATGCCTTCCAAGATCATCTTAAAAGCTGTGGGATTATCTCACAGCTCACTCCTCCTAGAACACCCCAACTTAATGGAGTTTCCGAAAGGAGGAACCGAACCCTAATGGATATGGTTCGATCTATGATGGCTAGAAGCTCGTTACCTCTATCATTTTGGGGTTATTGTCTATGCTCCGCGGCTCGTATTTTAAATATGGCCCCAACCAAGAAAGTGGAACGAACTCCTCATGAGATGTGGTTTGGAAAACCTCCATCTCTATCATACTTAAAGGTATGGGGATGTGAAGCTTATCCTAAGCGTTACGTCCCTAATAAGTTGAATGCTCGATCCACGAAGTGTATGTTCATAGGATACCCCAAGGATGATATGGGATATTATTTCTATGATCCAACCGAGCAAAATGTATTTGTTGCTCGAAAAGCTGAATTCCTTGAAACTAAGTTCCTAATGGAAGGAAATAGTGAAAGGAAGATAGATCTTGAAGAGGTTCAAGATTGAGTAGATGATACACAATTGGTTGACACTAGCACTCAACATGAAAATGTTGAGAATGATCAAATGGATGATCAAAATACACAAGACGTTCTCAGATCTGGTAGAATTTGTAATCCTCCTGTGAGATATGGGTTTCTCGTGGATGGTTGCTATGTGGTTGATTTGGATGACCCAAGATGCTTTATCAAGGATTGATAAGGATAAATGGCAGGAAGCCATGAACGCTGAGATGCAATCCATGTATGACAACCAAGTTTGGAAACTTGTTGCACAACCTGCTGGCTCAAGGCTAGTTGATTGTAAATGGCTTTTCAAAATGAAAACCGACATACATGGAAACTTGGATACATATAAATCTAGACTTGTAGCAAAAGGTTTCACTCAAACTCAAGGGGTTGACTATGATGAAACTTTTTCGCCTGTGGCAATACTAAAGTCTATTAGGATATTATTTGCCATTGCTGCTCATTATGATTATGAAATATGGCAAATGGATGTCAAGACCGCTTTCCTAAATGGATATCCTATGGAAGATGTCTATATGGTTCAGCCTGAAGGTTTTGTTGATCCAAAATATCCTAAAAAGGTATGCAAGTTAAAGAAGTCAATCTACGGATTGAAACAAGCATTTAGAATGTGGAATCATCGTTTTAATGAGGAGGCCGAGAAATTTGGCTTCATCAAAAATGGTGATGAAGCTTGTATATACAAGAAAGCTAGTGGGAGCACCATCATGTTCCTTGTACTGTATGTGGATGATATATTGTTATTTGGAAATGATATTCTGGCAATGCAAGGAGTTAAAACTTGGCTAAGTAAATGCTTCTCCATTAAGGATCTTGGAGAAGCACAATACGTTTTGGGGATTGGGATCTACAGGAATAGATCCAAGAAACTGATAGGTTTGAATCAAAGTGCATACATTGAAAAGGTCTTGAAAAGGTTCAAGATGGAGAACTCTAAGAGTGGTTTAGTACCTATTCAAAGAGGAACGCCTCTCAGTTCATCTCAGTGCCCTACCACCAAAGATGAACAAGAGAAAATGAAGAGAGTCCCTTATGCATCTGCTATTGGGTCAATCATGTATGCAATGATATGCACTAGACCGAATGTGTCATGCGCCCTAAGCTTGACAAGTAGATACCAGAATAACCCAGGAAACAGTCATTGGATTGCGGTTAAAAGTATATTGAAATACCTTAGGAGGACTAAGGATATGTTTCTAATATATGGATCTGGTGAGGAGGAACTCGTTGTAAAAGGTTACGTGGACGCGAGTTTCCAAACTGATCGAGATGATTCTCGATCACAATCTGGTTATGTCTTTACATTAAATGGAGGTGCGGTCTCTTTGAAGAGTTTAAAACAGGCTGTTGTTGCCTTATCCACTACAAAATCGGAGTACATTGCCGCCTCATTGGCAGCTCAGGAAGCTGCATGGATGAAGAAATTCATCGACGACTTAGGAGTAGTCCCTTCCATTCAGGACCCTCTTGAGATCTTTTGTGACAACGAAGGTGCGATTGCTCAAATCAAGGAACCTCGTGCTCACCAAAAGACCCGTCACATTGAGCGGAGATTCAACTACATAAGGGATGAAGTTGAAAAGGGAAAGATATGTATTCGCAAAGTTCACACAGATCTTAATATAGTGGATCCCCTCACAAAGCTCTTACATGGAGCAAAACATGCAGGACATGTTTGTGCATTAGGGCTTCGATATTCTAGTGATTGGTCATGATCTATTTTAAGTATTGTAACGGAACGAAATTGTTCAAACTCATTAATATAATTATGGTGTTAATTTATTTTGAGTTATGTTCCTATTTTGCATATTTTATCCATGAATAAGTAATTATTCTAAATTCTGTAGTCGATCACATTTGTGGGAGCAAATGTGAGGTTTAGACTATTATGAACTCGGATTGGTATACATTCACGGGATGAATGTGGTGCAAGGTTGCAATCAAGGTTTATAGATATTTGTGGGATACAAATATTGGAAGACCCGCCCTCAAGACTTACTAAATGGAGCCTTTGTGGTTGATCACATGTAATCTTGAGTAAAGGAAAATATCATTGTATCCTCTGACCTGAGATACATATTGGGTTCAGATATTTACCAAGTATTGTGCCTTGATTCTTTCTTCGCTATTCTGAAACATGGTAGTTTACAAAGAAGAGCTCAGGCATAATGCAAGGTACATATTTAGGACGTATGTAGTCAAGATGGAATTTGTCCCTCTTATTCGTTGAGAGTCAGATGTCTAAGGCCTGATAAAGTTAAATCTAAAAGAGAGTGATCGCTCTGTGTCTCTTGGATTTAACATGACATCTAGGACGAAAGGATGTAATGAAAAGATTCACCTATTCATATTCGAGATGGGAACTCGAAAGGGATGATGTTATAGAATGGCAAAAGTCATAACATATTGGGGGTAATGGACGGTCGTTAGGTGGTATCCATCACTTGCATTAATTTCTTATGTTTCTCGTGCAAGTGGGAGATTGAAGGTATTTCGTATGCCCGAGAGACATATTAAATTAACGTGGCTAATATGTTTTGATCCAAGTCGGGTCATACCCAATAACAAGCTTACCGACACCTTATTCGTATTTGATTTTAGCGGTTGGATCGTTGATTAAATATGCGACACTTGAACTTTAAGAAAAATGGTTTCTTAAATAACACTTGATATGTATATATATATATAAATCATGGAATGATTTATATAATAAGGATTTAATTATTCATAGGTTAAATAATTAATTATGTTATGTTGCATTTTATAAAATTGGTTTTATAAAATAAATTATACATAACAAATGGTATGGAATTTTATTAGTTTTATAAATAATGTAAACATAATTTATAAAATGCAAGTTTATAAAATTTGTTTTATAAAATTTAATTTTACAAAACAAGTTTATAAAAGATGCAAGTTTATAAATTATGTCAAGTATTATTTTATAAAAGGATGGGAGTGGCCTTGGAATTGGATGAAGCATGCTAGAGATTCCATCTTGGTCAAAGAGAATTCCCATTCCATATACATGCAAGACTAGACTCTTTGAAAAACACACTTGCATTAAAACATATCAAGTTAGCTAGCAAAAATTCTGCTCCCTTTTGGTGCTTGCTGGCCGTGACCTTCCAAGCCAAGAAGAGGGTTCATTTTCTTTTTTGCAAGCTTATTTTCAAGTGTAAATTAAATCCTAACCAAAGTACAAGGTGTTGGTGCAAGGTTTGGGGTATTATCTCTTGAGGTTTCATTGTTTTAGAGCTCCATTCATCATCATCATCTTCATCACTCACTACCTAGCTTGGAGAAGGTATAAACTCCTTTTTTTTACTTGTAGTTTGTAAGTATGTTTCACAACTTGATCCTAATTGGGATTTAACTTTAAATGGTTAAAGATTAACAAGTTCAATTGGTAATATTTTCATGCTTCCGCTTTAATTTGATTCATAAAATGTTTTAAACATTTTGGAACTTGTTAAATCCCAACATTCCCACACTTGACTTTTATTTTCTTTTATTTTCCTTTTTATTGTCCTCTATTCCATTTTAAATGAATTCTAACATTTTGGTTTGTTTCTCAATTTATGTCCTTTCCGAGGTAACAATAATTTCGGTGTTAACACCTAGTTTTATCGTTCATAAATATGTATAAACATGATTTTGAATTCATTTAATTGAAAATTTTGAAAAATTTTACTAGAATTGGGTAGTCAGTATATAAGACTAGGGCTGTTCTTTATTATCAGAGAGCACTAGATTCTAATACAACTACTGCGTTACTAGTATTTTTAATGGTAACCAAGTGTTTAAATCAAAAAAAATTTAAAATCCGAAAGAATTTAACCCCTTCCCACACTTAAGATCTTGCAATGCCCTCATTTACAAGAAATCAGTAACAATTTAAATTATTAAGGGTGATTAGGGTAGAAAAATGATTAAATTTTACCAAAGTTTCCAAACATGTTGGCGTTTGTTTGCTGAATGATAAAATGGTGCACATCATTTGTTCATTCCATCTTGTTGTTTCATCACATTTGTTTTTCATTTTGTCGTCAAAACTAGCTTTTGCTGAACTTAATGCCAGTCTTTGAAAATGCGCTGTTTTACCCTGTTTTGTACAATCGACAATATACATACATACAAATATAAACATGCATGGCAATTTGAAATGGGACTTGATATCCCACTTTCAAATCCTAAATGTGAAATATTAGTACACAATAATAATAAAAATGATAAAAATTACATAAATATATCCAATAACATAAGTTTAAACATGAATAATTAAAAAGATAAAAATCATAAAAATAACCAATGGAACTAAATCAGTCTGGATAAGGGTTCCAGTTCATCTGGTCAGGTGGGTTCCATTGTTGGTTATAGGTGTTCTGATAGGCTTGGTTATAGTCATACCAGTTAAAGGGTGGTCGGATGTCGGGGTTGTGTGGCGGAAAATGAGCAGGTCGAGTAGGCACGTAATTATTTGGTACCTGATATGATAGCTGGCTCATGATTTGGTGCTGATGAACTAACCAGCTATCGTGTTGGCGTCGCCTATAATCCTCGTATACTCGCTCGGAGTTCCACTGCTCGTACATACTATGTCTGGCCGCGCTCGTCATTGCTTCCTCATCTATACGAACGTGGACGTCAAGAATAGCATCTCGTAAGACATCCCTAATGTCTTCCGCCTCCTCCATTTCCTCGTTTGAGCCCCTTTCTACCTGTGGATGGGGGCCCTCATAGGGTACTGCCTGGTTGCATCTACTTTTCAATACCTTAGCACCCACATAAACTTTCAATCCTAAAGGCTCAACATGTTCTCTACAAAGCTGTAATGGACCCCCTTGGTTCCTATCAACACCTAAATACTCTCCAATGAGATTAACAAAAATACCTCCTTCTATTATACTCCCGTCCTGCATTCCTTCTACCATTTCAGATAAATAGAAACCAACACACTAAGGGATATTGACAAAGCTTCTAGGATCCCGAATACACTTTAGGTAGAATAAATCATGTAAGGTTATTTTTTCTTTATTGTTACCTCTTTGTGTAATCGAGTTAGCCAAAAATCTATGAATGATACGAAGCTCGGCTCTGTCAATATGTGTATAGGAGTGTCCTCCCGCTCGTGTAAAAACATCAAAATGTGACATACGCCTCCAAATGGCGTCAGCGTCAAAGTTGTTATCTACCCTTTCACCATAATGAATCAAATTTGTACAATCGGGTAGTAGCAACTCACCAGGAGTATATATCTGTAAAGCCCTGGCCATGTCCAGCATGGACATTCTGTACATCCTACCGCCAAGGATAAACCTAAGAAATCTTCTATCATCTATTCTAACTATATTTGTATCAAGTGATACAGTACTCATGAGCTCAACACACAATTCCTTATATACAGGTCTATGAATGGTGAAAAGACGTTCCCAATCTGTAAAAGAAGAATTCCCGTACCTCTGAATCAGTAGCAGTCTGACTCTATTAGCTAGCTGAACTCTTTCCAAAGGATCCCAATCGATTACCCTTGGCACCTCTACATTTTTAGTTATCAATCTGAATTTGTTCCTTTGATATGTCTCGTAATCCCTCCATCTTCTATCAAATCTCAGATTAGGATGCAAAGTGTGCTCAGGAATCGTTGGGTATTCTACTGGCGGCCTCATCGGAAATACTATGAATTCATTAACAAACTGTACCGGATCATAATAAGGTACGTGTTGATCAGGCTGTTGTTGTGGTTCCTGTTGTGGTTCTTGTTCGGGTTCTGGCTCGTGTTGCATTTCTGGTTCTGGTGCTGGAGCAGGTCGTCTAGATGATGATGCTTCTGAACCTTCAGTATCGGCTTTCTACAAAACACATTAAACACAAAATTTGTGCATCCAAATATGCATTAGTGTTAGCAAAATAACAACTTAAAACAATCACAATAACATGTTAAATCAAAATTAAACTTATACACATTTTCACAATTTTTACAATTCTATACTTTTTCAAATAAGCACATATGAAAATGTAGACAAAGTTCATAAGCATTTAACTCAAATAACATGTCAAAATAGTCATTACTAACAATTAAACAAGTCTCAAATGGCAAATATATCAAATTAATCAAGTTCATGAATTTTCGCCAAAAAAGTCCACTTTAATCTTTAAAAATCATATTTAGGGTCAATGTTTGGATCATTTAACTACCTAAACATGTTACACAACTCAATTTAGCAATAATTCATGACAAAAATCGGCCATAACCTGTTTATCTCAAAAAGCCCCAAATTGCTCAAGAACACAAACCCTAGATTTCTAAAAATTTTGAAGTTTTTGGCTTCAAATCATGTTAAATAGCATCAATCTAGGTTATACGTGCATAAAATACTAACAATTTAACACTAATTACACTAGAAATTAACAAAATTGCATTAGGTAAAATATTGGTAATTATCACAAAAACTAGGAATTTATAGAGTTTAGGGGTGTAATTTTTACCTTTTTACTGAAGAATGAGAATCTAGGCATGATTAGAGCAAAAAATTTGATGAATTACGGTGGAAAAATGATAAAATTTGAGAGGATTTTGAGTGTTTTTTGTTTATGTGTGTGTATTGTGGTGAGGAAGAACAGCTCGCTGGTTCTTTTGAGTCTGGCCAGATTTCCAGCTCCATGCGATCGCATGGAGTTGGAGTGCAATACCCATGCGATCGCATGGGTATCCGGGAACAGTACTTTGGTCTTTTTTTTTTTTTTATAAAACCTTATAACTTCTAAAACATATAATTAATAAAATTCTAAAAATTTTGTTTTCCTTTACGAGCGAGGGCGTTTCGGATCGTTGTCCTAGTCCGTCCCTCGACAAAAATTTTAAAATTTGTCACTTTTAAGCGCGGTTTTAAAAGCAAATATTTTTGGGTTTTTTTAATTTTTTTGGCATACTTTAAATCAATAAGATTAAAAATAATGATAATAAAAATTCTCATCCCGCCCTCGGGTAAAGCAATTTCGGCTCAACGACCTAGTCTTCAACTTACGATGAATTTTAAAAATCGTATTTTTAACTTAATGAGATAAAGTAAATTTTTGTTTTTAAATTCACACAACTTAAATTTAAAATGCATAAAATTAAAAATTCACACCAAACTTAATTAAAAATTCATATTATAAATTCATACCAAACTTAAATTTAAAATGCATAAAATTTAAAAATTCATATTAATAAAAAAATTTACATCAAACTTATATTATATTTTTGTTTTTATACATACAAACTTATATTAAAAATATTAATTTTTTAAATATTTAAAATTTTAAATATATTGATTTAAAAATTTACAATATTATTTTAATACTAATTTATTAATTTTAAAAACATGGTAAAAATAAAATTAAAAATCTTTTTGGCTTTTATCCCACTTTAATCAATCAAATATTATCAAAAATATACGCCCCTCTTTTCGGTAAAGTAATTTCGGTTCCATGACCTAATTTAACTCATGACGAATTTTTGAAATATTTTGGGTTGATTGATTAAAGATATTTATACCTTAAGAATAAACGTTAAATTTCGCAGTGATGTAATAAATTTTTGTATGATATCAATAATTTCGGTCGCAAGACCTAATTTTATTGAATACCAATTTAATACTTTATAGCGAACAAATTAGCGTTTATTATCAAAAGGTTAAAAATAAAAATAAAAATAAAAACTGTACAAACTTACCTGTGAGATAGTATTCTTAGTGATATGCTCTAGCCCACTCATAAGATAGTCGGACTAATTGATTTTCCATGGCTACATAGGCGTAACCTCGAGCATTTAATGTTTTTTCTTCTAAACATATGAACGGTCCATCTCTGCATAAAGTAACAAATTCGGTGTTTGAATAGGTTTGATTATTTGAACATTTACCTTCGTGTGACCATTTTTCGCATTTGTGACATTTTTCAAGGTGTCGTGCTCTTCTTTTCGCTGCGGATTTTGATTTTCCTTTACCAAATTGTAACTTATTATCTTCGCATCTGGATTCTTTTCTTACTCCGTCCAATTTTTCTCTGATTACTTATACCAGTTCACTCGGAAGTGTGTCATTATTACGTTTAGTGATCAAAGCGTGTAGCGTTAGACCATGGTTTAGTTCACAGGAAGTCTTCATCTCATAAATCCTAAAAAAATAAAAATTTAGAATGGGGGGAGAAGACTAGTTCTTTAGGGTCTGCTAGGGAAAGACCATTCGGGTTTCATTTTCGAGAACTACACGAAAACAGAAAATCTAACTCTAACAGAAATACATATTATCCTTTAAAGACTTGATTCTCCCCACACTTAGTTAGCTGTGGTGTTGAAATTGTGATTAACTTCGTTGTCGACTTCCATCGGACTATCTATGTAATGTTTAACTCTGTGACCATTAACCTTAAATTCAATCCCATTTGAATTTATTAATTCTACTGTTCCGTACAGGAAAACTCTTTTAACTATGAATGGTCCAGACCATCTTGATTTCAATTTTCCAGGAAATAGCTTGAATCGTGAATTGAAAAGAAGAACTCTGTCTCCTTCTTTAAATTCTTTTGAACTTCTGATTCTTTTATCATGCCATTTCTTCGTTCTTTCCTTATAGATTAACGAATTTTCGTATGCTTCATTTCTTAATTCTTCTAATTCGTTTAATTTACTTAATCGTAGACGTCCAGCTTCATGTAAATCATGATTACATGTCTTCAAAGCCCAAAATGCTTTGTGTTCAATTTCTACTGGAAGATGACATGCTTTTCCGTAAACGAGTCTAAAAGGTGTGGTTCCAATTGGAGTTTTGTAGGCTGTTCTAAAAGCCCAGAGTGCATCCTCCAATTTAATGGACCATTTCTTCGGATTTGATCCTACGGTTTTCTCTAGAATACGTTTTAATGCTCGGTTGGTATTTTCAACTTGTCCACTTGTTTGTGGATGAAATGCGGTGGAGATTTTATGAGTTACTCCATATCTTTTAAGAACTTTCTCAAGTTGATTATTACAAAAATGAGTTCCCCGATCACTTATTAAAGCTTTCGGTGTTCCAAACCTTGCAAAAAGACGTTTTAAAAAGTTGACTACAACTCGTGCATCGTTAGTTGGGAGAGCTTGTGCTTCCGCCCATTTAGATACATAATCAATGGCAACGAGAATATAGAGATTATTATGAGATTTTGGAAATGGACCCATAAAGTCAATACCCCAAATGTCAAATACTTCACATACTTGAATGACATTTTGTGGCATTTCATCACGTTGATTTATTTTTCCGGCCCTTTGACAAGCATCACAGGATTTGCAAAGAAGGTGTGCGTCTTTGTAAATTGTAGGCCAATAGAATCCAACATCATAAACTTTTCTTGCTGTGAGTTGAGGTCCATAATGCCCTCCTGTTGGTCCTGTGTGACAATGGTTTAAGATTTGACTAGCTTCATCTCTGAATACGCATCGGCGTATTATTCCATCGGGACAACTTTTAAACAAATGTGGATCTTCCCAGAAATAGTGTTTGATATCACTAAAGAATTTCTTTCGTTTTTGGTACGACAACCATTTTTCAAGGAATCCACATACTAAGTAGTTTGCATAGTCTGCAAACCATGGAATTTCATTATAATCGATCTTCAAAAGATATTCATCAGGAAAGTTATATTGTATAGCCGATTCATTTAGAACTTCTAATTCGGGATTTTCAAGGCGAGAAAGATGATCAGCGGCGAGATTTTCTGCTCCCTTTTTGTCTCGGATTTCAATATCAAACTCTTGTAAGAGTAAGATCTAACGGATTAATCGTGGTTTAGCATCTTGTTTCGAAAATAGGCATCTAAGAGTAGAATGGTCGGTATAGACCACCGTTTTAGCTAGAACGAGATATGATCAAAATTTGTCAAAAGCAAAGACAATAGCAAGGAGTTCTTTTTCAGTAGTTATGTAATTTGTTTGTGCTCCTAGTAACGTCTTACTAGCATAATATATAGGTTGAAATCGTTTTTCAATCCTTTGTCCTAAAACGGCTCCCATTGCAAAATCACTTGCATCGCACATAAGTTCAAATGGTAGATTCCAATTTGGAGTTATCATGATCGGCGCATTAGTGAGTTTTTCTTTAAGAATATTAAAAGATTTGATGCAGTCATCTGAAAAGATGAATGGAGCATCCTTTTCTAGGAGTTTATTCATAGGAGTGGCAATTTTAGAGAAATCTTTTATAAAACGTCGGTAAAAACCGGCATGCCCTAGAAAACTCCTAACTCCTCTAACATTGGTGGGATGTGGAAGTTTAGCAATTACATCTACTTTAGCTATATCCACTTCAATTCCTTCCTTTGAAATTTTATGACCAAGAACGATGCCTTCTTTAACCATGAAATGGCACTTCTCCCAATTAAGTACTAGATTTGATTGTTCGCATCTAATAAGCATTCGTTCAAGATTAACTAGACATGTTTCAAAAGTATCCCCGAAGACTGAAAAGTCATCCATGAAAACTTCCATGCATTCTTCTATCATGTCGTGAAAAATCGCCATCATGCACCTTTGAAAGGTTGCAGGGGCGTTGCAAAGTCCAAATGGCATGCGTTTGTAAGCAAAAGTACCATAAGGGCACGTGAATGTGGTTTTCTCTTGGTCTTCGGGTGCTATTGGAATTTGAAAATATTCGAAAAAACCATCAAGAAAACATTAGTAACTATTTCCGGCTAATCTTTCCAACATTTGATCAATGAAAGGTAAGGGAAAGTGATCTTTTCTGGTGGCGTCATTCAATTTTCTATAATCAATACAAACACGCCATCCTGTTACAGTCCTAGTAGGAATAAGCTCATTTTTCTCATTTGTGATGACAGTCATGCCACCTTTCTTAGGCACGCATTGAACTGGGCTTACCCATGAACTATCAGAGATTGGATAAATTAAACCTGCATCAAGCAGTTTAATAATTTCTTTTTTAAAAACATCTTGCATATTAGGATTTAGTCTTCGTTGGCGTTGCACATATGTTTTATGATCTTCTTTCATAAGGATTTTATGTGTGCAATACGAAGGACTTATTCCTTTAATATCATGAATCTTCCATGCAATGGCTGGTTTATGAGCTTTTAACACAGAAATGAGTTGAGATTTTTCATTATTAGTAAGAGAAGACGATATTATTACAGGTAATTCAGATTCACCATGTAAATAAGCGTATTCCAAATGGTTTGGAAGTGGCTTTAACTCTAATGTCGGTGGTTCTTCTATCGATGATTTATATCGATATCTGTCTTCTTCTTTTAGCATTTGAATTTCTTCTGTTGTTGGTTCATATCCATTAGCCATAAGTGTAGCTAACATTTCAGTTTCATCAATTGGTTCAGTACCTTCTCCTAAAGAACATTCTCCTGTTCCTTGTAATTCTGGAAATTCTTCTAACAATTCTGCATGTGATTCTATAGTTTGAATATAATAACATGTATCATCTGCAGATTACGGTTGTTGCATTACTCTATCAACTGAAAAGGTAACACTCTCGTCCTCTATACTTAGGATCAATTTCTTACCAAACACGTCTATCTTTGCTTTAGCCGTGTTTAAGAATGGTCTTCCTAATATGAGAGGAACTTGAGAATCTTCTTCCATGTCCAGAACAAAAAAATCTACTGGAAATACTAAAGTACCAACTTTAACTAGCATGTTTTCCATTATCCCTATAGGATATTTTACTGATCGATCGGCTAGTTGTATGCTAATTAGTGTTGGTTTCAATTCTCCAAGGCCTAGTTTAGCGTATAATGAATACGGCATTAAATTTATACTAGCACCTAAATCTGCCAATGCTTCTATTGAACTAAGACTACCCAAAAAACATGGAATTGTGAAACTTCCTGGATCAGATAGTTTTTCTGGCATCTTATTCAACAGCACTGCTGAACATTTAGCATTCATAGTAACAGCCGAGAGTTCTTCCATTTTCTTTCTATTCGAGATTAGATCTTTCAGAAATTTAGCATATCTAGGCATTCCTGAAATTACATCAATGAAAGGAAGATTTACATTTATCTGTTTAAACATATCCAAGAATTTGGATTGCTCGGCTTCAAGTCTCTCTTTTTTCATTTTACTCGGGTAAGGAAGTGGTGGTTGGTATGGTTTAACATAAGGTTTAGCCTTAACTGTGTTATCTTCATTAACCTTTTCAACTACCGGTTCTTTTTTCTTATCTTGTTCAGGTTGTGGTTCTTGTGGAGTAGGAATAGTTTCATCAGAAATTACAGGTATTTCAGGTAGTTTAAGTGTAATACCACTTGTTGTGGTAATAGCTTTAGCTGTTTCATTCCGGGGGTTAGCATTTGTATCACTAGGTAAACTTCCCGGTTTTCTTTCACCTATTAACCTTGCTAGGTTGCTCACTTCTTGTTCCAGATTTTGAATAGAAGCTTGTTGATTTCTAAATGTTTGAGCATTTTGTTCATTCGTTTGTTTCTGAGATGTGAAAAACTGTGTTTGAGATTCAACTAGCTTCATCATCATATCTTCTAAATTTGGCTTTTTATCATCGGTTTGTGGTGGTTTGTTTTGAAAATTAGGTCTTTGCTGGTTGTAAGTATTGTTGGATACTTGTTGATTGCTAGGACCTTGTTGGTTGTTGTATGGAACATTGCGATTATAATTCTGGTTTTGATTGTAAATTGGTCTTGGCGGTTGATAATTATTCTGATAATTATTTCCAGGCCTTTGATTTATGTATGAAATATTCTCTCTTTGTTCCATTGTTAGTTCAATACTGAGACAATCTTTTGTCAAATGTGGTCCTCCACACTGCTCACAACTAATTTGTATTGAGTGTATATCCTTAGTCATCTTTTCCATTCGTCTCTCGACAGCATCTATCTTTGCTGAAATGGAATCTACGTCATGGCTAGAATCGGCTCTAGCTGCTTTAGATGATCTAACGATATCTTTTTCTTGGTGCCACTCATGTGAGTGGGAAGCAGTGTTATCAATAATTTTGTAAGCATCAGTTTCGGTTTTCTTCATAATGGAACAACCAGTTGCTATGTCTATGTCTTTCCTTGTAGTGATGTCGCATCCTTGGTAGAATATTTGTACTATTTGACAGGTGTCTAAACCATGTTGCGGACATTCTCTCAATAACTTTCCAAATCTGGTCCTTGCCTCATATAGAGTTTCATTTGGCTTTTGTGTGAATGTAACAATTTCTCCTTGAAGTCTTACGACTTTAGATGCCGGAAAGAACTGTTTAAGAAATTTTTCAACTAAAGCGTCCCATGTATCAATCGCCCCTTCAGGTAACGATTCTAACCAATCTTTGGCTTCTCCCTTTAAAGTCTAGGGAAATAACATGAGATATATCTGTTCATCTTCAACTTCTCTTATTTTAAATAAAGTGCAAATTCTATTAAATGTACGAAGATGTTCATTTGGATCTTCCTTCGGCGCAACACTAAATTGGCATTGATTAGTCACCATATGTAGAATTTGTCCTTTGATTTCATAATCTGGCGCATTAATGTCTGGATGAGTAATTGTGTGACCTTGGCCAGTGCGTTTAGCTCTCATTCGGTCTTCCATACTTAAAGGTTCCAGATTTTCCATGATTGAATTTGTTGAATCTGAATCACTAGAGGATTCTGATTTAATGGTTCGTTCCTTAACAATCTCTGTTTGAATGATTGGTGGTTCCGGAGGAAAAATTAATGGTTCAGGATCTACGAATCGTTCCTGAATATTCTCCGGATTCTCAATTTTGAGGTCGGGTTCAAAAAATGGATTATCGGAAATTTGAATTGGAGTACTTGGTCGACTGGATGACGATTCTAAAGAAAAATCAACGGCGACAATATTTGCTAGATGTCTTGATCGAGTTACCGGTGGTGAACGTACAAAAGGTGGTGAACGTTTTGCTCGGTGCATTCACTGAATATCCTATTAGTTTTTAAAAAGAAAGAAAAATTATATAAGTTATCCAATTAATAGACTTTTCTGATTTTGCCCACGTTTCGAATAGCCAAAAGATGCAGCAGAGGGGCAGGATTCGTTTGGTCTCAATATAATTGAGTACTGTTTGGCTCCAATAACCCGGTCCACATACAAATCCAACTATTACTACGAACCAGAAAATTTTGATGTCTATCAATTTAACCACTTAAAATAAATTTTCAAAATTTTAAGAAGTTTTAGATAAGAAATAGAGAAAATTCTAAGTCCTAAAAACTAGAATGGCGAGAAATAAGAAAGAAAAAGAGCGCGTCGATATTAAAATTGGAGAAATAAAAAAGAAATAGAACGACTTATAAAACTTTAAAACACTCGACTAACCCAACCTTATTATTATCACTAACTTAAAATTAAAATTGCAAATTGAGATTACTAATTGGAGTGATAATTGATACATAGGTAAAAAGCGTCGAAAAATAAAAATAAGAAAGTAGCGTGTTGAAACTTAAAAAGGAACTAAAAACTAAGAATTAAAAGTTGCGTCTAAAAATATTAAAGCTTACAAGTAAAACTATATCTCAAATGGCAATATCTTAGAAAGGTACTAAAACTTAAAAAGACGTCGCAAAATTCTAAAGCACCTAAATCTTAGTCTAAAGAAAAAGCACTTTAAGGGATTTTACGGCAAAGCCTAAAAATCTAGAAATAAAAATAACTATGGCAAAAACTATGTCTAAAAACTAAATATAAGCGAAAAATACAAATATTATGCTAAAACAATTAAAAGTTATAAAATATAAAAATATACTAAAAGTTGTAAAAAGTACAATTTTTATAAAAAATTATTTTTATATTTTTTATTTTATAAAACTATTAATTTTATAAATTATTTAAACTAATTAAACTAAATATAAAACAAATTAAATACAAAAACTAAAACTTAAATAATAAAATAAGTAAAACCTAATTAGGGTTTTAAATTAATTATAATTAATAATAATAACCCGTAATGATTGCAGTACGATGTCAACTGTAGCGTGTCAGCAGGGCTCATGCGATCGCATGAGTCCTAAGTTACCATGCGATCGCATGGGCTAGGGTTTCGGGCCAGTGACTGGGCTGCTACAGTACTGGACTCGAATTTATTTATATTATTTTTTTTCTGTTTTTGCTGTGTTTATTTTTCTGTTTTATATATTTATATAATATATTTATATAAATTAAATAAAACTTATATTTTTATAAAATAAAGATAAAGATACTTTTATAGAACTTATATATTTAACAAACTCTTAAAAATATTTATATTTTTGTTTTTCTTTTTATATTTTTGGTTTTAAAACGTATTTTTACAAAAGCGTATTTTTTTATAAAAGTAAACTTAAAAATAAAAAAAAATTTAAAGCTATTTTATATATAGCGTTGCGCTTCCGGCTTTTAAGCTAGATTTGATCCCCGGCAGCGGCACCAAAAATACTTGATGTGCGCAGAGGTGTATATGAAATAGCTTATATTTTACTAGGAAAAACTATTAAATACGATACAATTTTACACAAGATATTTATTTATTTATAGAATGGATATACTTAAACCTTGCTATAACACTTATAGGCAGTGTACCTAATCGTACAGTAGTGTAGTTTTTAGTAAGTCCGGTTCGTTCCACAGGGAATCTTTTAAACAAAGCTTAACGCTATATTAGTTTTAATTTATAAAAAAATACAAATATATATAAGTAATATTATTATTAAAAAGGGGGGTTTTTACCGTTTAATGACCGGTTTGTCGATTTAAAACTTTAGTCGCAGTTAAAACCTAATGTAAAATATTAAATAAATAAAAGACTTAATTTAAAGCGTAAAGTAAATAACGATAATGAAATTGCGATAAATAAAAGTGCGATAAAATAAACTTGCGATAATTAAAAAGTACGATAATTAAAAGTGCAATTAAATACAATGACAATAAATAAAAGTACGATAATTAGAAGTGCAATTAAATATAAAATAAAGGAAATTAAATATGAAATAAAAGAATTATGCTTATTTAAACTTCCGTAATCATGATGTTTGACGTGTTGATTTTAGTTTTATGCCCATGGGTTAATTGTCCTTTGTCCTGGATTATTTAATATGTCCGTCTGGTTTTTGTCCATAACAGTCCATCAGTCATAAATATAAAGTGCGAGTATCCTCGTCAAATTATCCTTATACCCGAAGTCAAATATTCCAACTAATTGGGGACTTAAACTGTAACAAGATTTTAATACTTTGTTTAATAATTACACCAGGTTATCGACTGCGTGTAACCCAAGGTTTTAATACTTTGTTATCAATTATGCCAAGTGTCCTTGTACATAATTTCACCCCTGTTTTAATAATTCTAGTGACTATTATTCCATTCCCGTGTCCGGTTAAATGAACTATTATTCGTACATATAAATACCCCGCCCATTGTGTCCGATCGAGTGTATATGGTTATTTATAGGGACGTCCAATTGTAAATCTTTATATTAAAATTAACAAACTATCATTTAGTTAAACAAATATAAAGCCCATTAATAGCCCATAGTCTAATTTCCACAAGTGTCGTTCTTTTGTCCAAACCCCAATTATGGTACAAAGCCCAATTACCCAATTTTAATATTTAGCCCAACATCATGATTACTTCGTTTTAAATAAGCATAATAATAACTTAGCTACGATACATTAATGTAAAAAGGTTGAACATAACTTACAATGATTAAAAATAGCGTAGCGTTACACGGACAGAATTTCGACTTACACCCTTACAACATTCGCTAACATACCCTTATTATTGGAAATTAAAATTAAAATTAAAATTAAAATTATAATATATATATATATATATATATATATATATATATATATATATATATATATATATATATATATATATATATATATATATATATATACATTTTTGAGAGATAGATAGAATTAGGATATATGATGCACCAAAGCTCAATTTTTATAGGCATGTGGGCTGGAAAAGAGGCTCATGCGATCGCATGAGCTTTGACCTTCAAGGCCATGCGATCGTATGGCCAGCTGGGGAGGCTCAAAAGTCTTTAAAAACGTGGGCTGCTTATTTATTTATTATATAATATAATATATATAATTAAATTTAATTATATATATATTATATTATATTCTTGTACTCCGTTGACTTGTAATTTTTAGTCCGTTGCGTCGAGCATTGAGAGTTGACTCTAGTCCCGGTTCCAGATTTTTGAACGTCCTTGCGTACAATTTAATATCTTGTACTTTGCGTTTTGAATCTTGTACTCTTGTAATTTTGAGACGTTTATTATCAATAATTGGAACCTCTTTGATTGTACTTTGTACTTTTGAGCTTTTTGGTCATTTGCGTCTTCAATCCGTCGAATCTGTCTTTTGTCTTCACCTTTTATTATTTAAACGAATATTACTTGTAAATAGAACAATTGCAACTAAAAGCTTGTCTTTCTTGAGGGATAATGCTATGAAATATATGTTCGTTTTTAGCATTATCACCATGGTAATAAATTAAAATCAACACGTCAAACATCATGATTATGGAAGTTTAAATAAGCATAATTCCTTTATTTTATATCTCATCGTACTTTTAATTATCGTAATTTTATTTATCATCATTTTATTTATCACACTTTTAATTATCGCACTTTTATTTATCGTCATTTACTTTACGCTTTAAATTAAGTTGTATTTATATTTAATATTTTACATTAGGTTTTAATTGCGAATTAAGACATAAAATCGATAAACCGGTCATTAAACGGTAAAACTCCCTTTTTATAATAATAATACTACTTATATATATATTTATATACAAATATAGTTTAAAATATAATATAGCGTTAAATTTAGTTGTATCCCTGTGGAACGAACCGGACTTACTAAAAACTACACTACTTTACGATTAGGTACACTGCCTATAGTGTTGTAGCAAGGTTTAGGTATATCCACTCTATAAATAAATAAATAACTTGTGTAAAATTGTATCGTATTTAATAGTATTTCGCAATAAAAATATAACTATTTCGTATACACCTCGCATAACATCAGTTGCGCCGACGCTGATGAATATCATGGTCCCTTAGTTGGTAGCTCTGTCTAATGACCCTACTGCTGACGCTCAACGTTTGTTGAATGATACATTGTAATTTATAGTTTTCCTTTAAGAATGTAATGACTCTTTTGGGAATAAAATTTTTATCTTGTTCATTTCTCTTCATTGTGTATGACTTGTATATTGTAATGCGTTAAAGCTTATAAATGTGTGTCAGTAATTTATACTTGAGCATATTTCATCGTTGTTAGTCACAGATTGTATATGTGCGCTAAACATGATTCCACCCTTTGTGATTTGCACATTTCTATGTGACGATAGTTAAGTACTAGCACGACCAAGTATATGGGTTTTGTTCGCGATTCTTGTATCGTTTGTTAAAATGTTTGGCTAAGTTTTCATTGATTTTCATCGTAATTATACTCGAGGCATGTCAACATTTAACTTATCACATATATTGTTGTGAACACAATATATGCTTAAGTTAAGCATCCGTGTGTGCGCATCGGGAGTCTTCTAAGTGCGCCAACACTTAGAATTGAGGTCAGGCGCGACCAACGCCGTTGTTTATAGTCATGACTTGCAGATATCAAGTTCTGCGCGGGTTGATTAGGTCAACCCAATGACGCTTAACCGTCCGGTTATAATAGACTAGCCTGTCGCCAAACAAGCTTCTGCCGCATGGGTGTCGGAGAAAGCAACCCTTCAAAGGCAGGAGTGCGCTGCCTACATAATTGTGCGCACCGTTTTCAAGTTACAGAACTACTTTGCATGTAAATGGCACAAAGATTATGGCAGACAATAACTTGGAGACAATAATTAAACATAGATAGATAATGCGCGTAAAGCGCTTAGAGATTGTCATCGTTACAAATTTCAAATACGCGCTAAACAGGCTGCACTTAAGAACTTCCAAAATTTCTAATGCCAATAATAGCTGTATTCGCCTTGATCATAACTGTAGCCACATGCTCTCTCCTCCCTCAACTTCTCGTCCTTGTATTCTTCGAACTCATAGTCCACACCGGCAATTTCGTCTCCCTCGTCGTTTCCAGCTCCTGAAGAGCTGGCCCCATCTTTTGTTGCCTTTGCTGTGGCTTGAATACTTCGGATCTGTGGATACCAGTCAAATTATGTTACAAATCAACGAATGCGTGAGTATGTGTGCAGGCGCACTCTAATATGCGTCTTACGTTTCGGATTATGTAAGATTGTGCTCATTTTAATGCGGTAAGTGCGCAGACTGGTTGCACGTTTATTGCATTTCATCCGGCAAAGTATGCAAGCGCCAATTTTGCTGTTATGTGGCTGCGCGTGATCTGTGGTTTTAATTTTCGAAACGATTCGCTACATATGTTTGCGTGTACATGTCGAAGTCGATAGTCCTCTGCGGTCACTTTGGACTAGAGTGTGGCTTCTTCTAGCAGGGTGGGTAGTGTTATGATTCCTTGGTAAAGGCAGGTGCTGATGGCGAAGTGTGATAGCGTCGGTTGTCCAAGGATAGCGTCGTATTCCGATTCAGCACGTATCACTTTGAAGTCGACCACCATCGTGTGCGCCCTTTCCTTATGTTGATCATCCCGCAAGGTTAACGCTGCCCCAAGTATCCCCTTTAACCAAGCTGGGTCTCCACTAATCCCTCTGAACTGTTGTTTTACCTTTCTTAAGTTGCGCTTCACTGTGTAGGCTAGGTTCTCGAAATAATGAAAGAACATGACATTGACACAGCTGCCAGTATCGATGAGAATGTTATCAATGTGTTGAGTACATTCAGGCATGTAACCTTCTACCACTAGCGGGGCGCATTTCCTCTCAAAAGTGGGCTCGCGCGGGAGATGCGCCTTCAGGGTCTCCTACGGCAGCAGTGGTTCTTTCTCAACTTCTTTCTTCTTCTCCCATGAAAAGACATAAATGAACTTGTCTTTCTCAACTCCTTCGTTCTCCTTATTATACCCTCCTGATTCATCCTTCCCCGGTTTCAAGTGTTTCAACTCTCCACGTTTGAGGCACAAAACCACCTTATCAACCAATGCTTTGCAGTGATTGGTTTCGTGCCCGAAGTCATCGTGAAAGTCGCAGAACTTGGACCTATCACGTCGCGCGTACTCAGACTTGCGCTCGGGCTTCTCGAACGTTTTATAGATTGGCTCAGTTACATAGATTTCTTTCAAACTCTTGGTGAGGCTCCTGATCAAAGCTTGCTTGTTTTCCCTGGTGTTATTGTCCCTGTTCTGACGATTTTGCTTATTGTTATTGCTCCCTTGGTGATTTCTCTGGTGCTTCCTATCATTGTGGTGATTGTTTCCGTGGTAGCGGTAGGGGCTAGAGTCATGTTGGCTTCTCACGAAACCACCTTACTGGCGTCCACCCCTTGGCGAGTCGTAACCGTCGCGCCTACCATTTCCTGGGCTCCTGTAACTCGAGTACCTGGTGGTATCTTCTTCAGCACGCATGTGTTCGTGCGCTTCCCTTATCGCTTCTGCCAGTGTCTCTGGAGGACGCTTCCTCAACCTCTGCCACAACGTTAGGTGGCGCTCCCTACAGATTCCGTGTATGAAACCGAATACCTTCAGTGACTCTGCGCAGTTGGGAACTCTGGCTACTTCTTAGCCATACATGTCGATGAATTGTCCTAAGGACTCCCCTCTCTCATGCTTGATGTCATGACATTCAACATGCGTCCTTCGAGTTGCGCGCATGTTATGAAAGTTAAGCAGGAAACGCATTCGGAGATCGTCGTAACAGCTTATAACAGGCGCTGGCAGGTTATTGAACCACTGCCGAGCTACGCCCTCAAGTAGCGTTGGGAACCCCATGCACTTTGTCTCGTCAGCCCAGCGCTGGTTTCGCGCTATTCCTTCATACTTTTGCAAGAAGTCATGTGGGTCTGAGAATCCATCATAGTACCCCAGGGTTAGCGGTATCACGGGCAGCGGTGTAGAAACATGGCTTATTATGTGCGCCGAGAAATTTTCTCCAGTGGGCGCTGTTTCGAAAGAGGGTTTGATGGGTACTCCTTTCATCCCTGCGTACAGGTTTTTGATCATGAGCTCGGCCTTTCCCGGTTGCTCAAACTCATGCACCATATCATCTGGCACGGCATTCATCAAAGCATAAATCATATTGGCTTGACTGTGAGCACGTTGTTCGTGTGTCCGAGCAGGTGATTTTATGGATGTCCCCTTTCCTGCAGACGAAGGTCCCTGCGCAAATGTGGTAGCGCTAGACTCGGGTGTGGTTGGGGAGGCATCTCTCCGAGGTGAAGGTGAGGGTCGCGCGCCATGTGAGCCAGTGGGACTACTAGTATGGCTGGGGATATTGCGCGTGGATTCAGTCGTTGGGTAGATGGGTACGAATCCCGTGCTTGTAGTGTTCGAGGCCCATGGTATCGGCCTAATTGCTCCCAGAGTCTTGAAGGACGACGCGGATGCACCAGGGGGAAGCATCTGGGCGCCCCTTGGTGGCGCGTTGTCAGAATTTCCTGCCAATCCCTTGACGGTTGGCTTTGGTCCTGTAGGCGAGGTAGCTCGTGCTTGCGCGGGCTTTTGTACTTCCTGCTTGCTGGCCATTTCAACACCTGTTACTGTATCAAAAGGAAACAAGCGAGTTGTTAGCGAACATACAGAAAAAAGATCAAATTGAAATCTTTTAACTTGTTGTCCCACGGATGGCGCCAAATGATCAAGCATAGAATAATCAGGTCGGGTTCGGTCCATGATTGACATCATTGAGAGGGGATTTAAGGGTCAATTGAGTATAACTCTCCGGTCCGGAGTACCGTGAATAACCCCTCGCGAAATGAGGATCTCAATAGGGGTGGTTAAATGTAGACCCACCATCGGCGAGTAGTCCGGACATCGATGGCTCGCGCTAAGTTGTAGGGTTTATGTTCATGGAACGTTACCTGTATATCGAGGATATCTAGTGAAAGGCTATAAGTCCGGTAGCGCGGGTATAGTTGAACTATGCACTTCTTTTCTTTAGGGTATATGTGTAAAAGTGAATTCAAGGGTCCGTTGTTCTGTGGACGAAGTCTTGTATTTATAGGATAACCTTTCTTGTCTTTAATCGCCACGTAATAAGGTTAAAAGGATCGTGGCCTGCAAATAGTACTTCTTCAAGCGATCTGATCCGACAAAAGTAAAAAGTGTTCTTGTCAGCTCTGACCTTTTGTCTGCCAGGTGTCTTCTGCCAGCTACAGCATCACCTGACATGTGGATGTTGCCAATGCGCGCGGATGGAACTGGCACCATAGTTATCAGTATAGCGCTCTATGCCTTAGCGCGCACCCTTGTAAATCCTTGTGGCGATGCTGTTTGATGCGCTACACTATCTGATCGGGTATGCGTATCATTATATGGACTATATCCTGTAGATTTGAAGGCAAACCCTTAAACAATAGGTGTTGTTTTACCCCATTCCATACCTTAGAAGCAAACTCACAATTAAAAAATAGGTGTTTCATAGAATCCTCTATCTTTCCACAAAATGCACACTTGAAACACTTGTTAGGATACCACTTCATGAGCTTATCTTGAGCTGTGAGCCTATCACGAATTGCCAACCACAATATGAAGGCATGTTTAAGATTAGCTTGTGGATACCACACCACATGATGCCATGGCACGGAACTAGCATTAGGAAAAAGATCTTCCCATGCTTGACTAGTAGTGTAGTTCACTTTGACACCTTTATTAGTTATCCATTTAACAACACCTTCATTATCTTCATGGATGTGATCTTTGATTCTTGATCTCATATCTAATAGCTTTCTCCATCCCCAACTATCATTCTAATTCCCTTCAATATCTCAGATAGACTTCCCTTTTAATTTGACAAGATTCACCCAATTATACCATAGAGACTCCTTCTTTTCAATGATTTTCCATAGATGCTTAAGCAGAAGAACATCATTCCACTCTTGTAAAGCTTTCAATCCAAGACCCCCTTGGCTTTTAGGTGTGCAAATCACTTTCTAGGATACTTTTTCCTTTCCTTTTATAGACTCACCATGATTCCATAGAAAACCCTTGATAACTCTTTCAATCTTCACTACTGTGCTAGGAAGTTTATAAACTGATGCCCAGTATATATGCATAGAAGACAAAACAGAGGCAATTAACTGTAATCTTCCTGCATAAGAAAGGTGTTTAGTCTTCCAATTATCAATCCTTTGATTAACTTTGTCAATGATTTCTTTGCAGTCAATCACTCCAAGTCTCTTTGCTAATAATGGAACATCAAGGTATTTAACAGGTAACTTTCCCACTTTGAAATTTAATATCTGAATGATTTCATGTTGCAGGCCCAAGTTAACACTACCAAAAAAGATGGTGCTTTTATTTATATTTGGGAACAGGCCAGACACAAAACTAAACTCATCAAGGCCTTGTTTTATGATTTTCACAGACTCCACATCATCATGACAGAAGACAAGTAGGTCATCAGCAAAACATACATGGGTAAGCTTCATCCTTTTACATCTCATATGATACTTGTGACGACCCCTTCAGAACACTTAACGGATCCATCAGTTGGTCCCACAGCTTGATCGGACTTAAATGAATTAAATAAACAAAGTTGCATTCTTTTATTTCAAAAGTTTCCCAAAAAGGAAACAAACCAAAATATGTAGTTTCAAAACAACCAACCATAGTAATAAACTAAAAGTTGACACAAAACCTTGCCAACAAACCCACAAGTTTAAATTATCCAAAAATAGAATGCAAGCTTAAGTTTCATAAAATGTTTCATAAAATCTGCCCCAAATGCATGCAGACTCTTCTAAACACAGCGGAAGCATCACAAAACTCAAGTACCTGTGAAAACATGCAAGTAAACTGTCAACACAAAGGTTGAGTGAATTATAGGTTTAAATAAATAAGTAAACTTTAGACCACAAGACCTAAAAATGTTAGAAAACATTAAACATTATTCCATTATCAATGAGCCACCTGGTAACCACTTAACCCTTTATTTACCCTTGCCAAACACAATAAAAATATACACTTGGACAGTGTATCTACAACAAATTACAAAGTACTAAACATTCCGATTATAAATTGCTAGCGCGACTAGCTCGAAATGGGGTTGTCAAACCCGATAGATCTATCCGTAGGATTCGCGTTCACCGGTAGAAACCAATGATTACAGTTACCAGACTAGGGAATATTTTTGTCCAACTCACAATTAATAATTAAATTTAACTGTTACTTGTGTCTAAACGTAAATGAAAATGCATGTAATCACATCCCAAAAATATTCTTTGAAAAGTATGTAAAAACGGGACTATAACTCACCTTAAAAGCAACTGAAGAAACCACACAAACAAGCAAACAGCAATTAGAATAAAGTGATCAGGAATGATCACAACGCCGACCTATAAATAAAGCAGGTCGATATAAATAACTAACTTAGGTCAAGTCTTAGTATGATAGCTATTGTACATGTTGCAAATAGACATAGAACAATACTCAGCAAGCATCGGTTTGACTGGAATAGCGTACGGACACATACTTTCTATTTTTAGAAAGTTTCTATTTTTAGCAGGTTTCCATTTTTGGGAAGTTTCTATTTTAGGAAAGTTTCTATTTTTGGAAAGTTTCTATTTTTGGAAAGTTTCCAAATTTAGAAAGTTCTATTTTTAGAAAGTTTTTAGGTTAGGAAAGTTTCCTTATTTAGAAAGTCAACAAAAGTTAACTGAAAGTCAAAGTCAACCGAAAGTCAACTCAAAAGTCAAACTTGGTCAACCATAGTCAACGTTAATTTGAAAAGTGTAAGTTATAATAATAACATAAGTTATAATATTTATTAAAGTTAAAAGTGTATAATTATGTCATAACATAAGTTTAATTAAATAAAATGAATTATTAAAGTTAATATAAGTTGAAATGATATAATTAATATAACATAAGTATTTAATTAATTAATTAAATATTAGTCATAATATAAATATTATTAATTAATAATAAATTTTAAATCATATCATAAGTATTATTAA
This sequence comes from Rutidosis leptorrhynchoides, assembly GCF_046630445.1. Lineage (NCBI taxonomy): Eukaryota > Viridiplantae > Streptophyta > Magnoliopsida > Asterales > Asteraceae > Rutidosis > Rutidosis leptorrhynchoides. Next base: position 97,567,583 of record NC_092335.1, read on the forward strand.
TTAATAATGAATTATTAATCATATCATAAGTTTCTAAATATAATTATTAAATCATAAGTATTTAATAATTAAATCATAATTAAATAATAATTAAGTCTTATAATAATTAAATAATTATTTAATCTTCATTATAAGTCTTATAATAATATTCTTATAAAATAAATTTAATACTTATCATAAGTATTTTCCATTAATAATAAAAGTGTCATTAATCATAAGTTAAATTAAAAGGTTAATTAAATCATAAATAATAATTAAATGATATAATAAGTAATTATATCATAAGTCTTAAATAATAATAATTACTTCTTTTATCATAAGTAATTAATTAATAATGAGTTTCATTATTTTTATCATAAGTTTTAGAATTAAACATAAGTTTTAATTCAAAAGTTCATCGGGTCGTATTTTGAGCCCCGGGTGTCGATTTCTGGCGAGCCTTATATGCATCTCCGCCTATTCAAACCACCCGACACAATGGTGCACTCAAGAACTCACCAAGAACAGTCCACAAGTCGTGGTAATCAGCCATGACACCACTTGGACTTTCAATTTACTCAAAACCGTGTTTTAGTCGTAACGGGTGAACCGTGGCTCGGATTTAGGTGACCCGAACATGAAAGTTCGTCCCACCATCAGTCCTAACACACTAACACACCCTAAAGACACCAAGGAAGGTCGCAAAGTCGGACCAAACCTGTTTCATGTCAATCCACAATTCAATTTTAACAAAATAGTAATTTGATCATAACTAGGGCTCCGGGAATCGAAACGACATGAATCCGGAGTCTAAAATTAATGTCTTGATGAGAGGAACTCATCTAGATAGTTTATTTTAACTTTTATCTCAGTCACAAACCCAGAATACACGAAATAGCTGCTGTCCAGAATTTTATAAACCGAAAACATGCAATTACGAGTACATCTATGCATACAAACACCATTACAATAATCCACAAACATCATACTACTAAATAAACATCAAAATACAGAAAATAATTGAAAATTTGAAAATTCTAGGGTTAGGGTTTATACCCTAATCGAGAAACGATTTATGTAATCGCGTAGAGAAGAACGAGAGGAACGCGTTGGTGTTAAACAATTGATGATCCAAGCTATAAAATTGTTGAAGATTGATGGTGTTGGGGAGGTGTAGGGCGACGGCCAAGAGAGGGAGAAAGAGGAGGAGAGCAAATAATAAGTTTAGGTTTTGATAAAAATTGATGAAAAAGAAATTAAATCACAAAATGGGAAAAACAAGGGAGTGTTACCCCCCTCCCTTGTGGCTTCGGCCGAATGAGGCATGGGGTGGGCCCCATGGTGGGCCATCTCATTTAAATGCATAATCCTTGTGGCTCGAAAGCCCGAACGAAACCCGAAACGCGAAAACGCACTTACGCGATTAAAAATTCGGAAAGATAACAAACGCGCGACGAAAAATAAATATAAATACACTATATAATAATATGATCTTAAAATATCATATTTAAAATATTTAGGATTTAAATATCCCAAAAACGCGTCCGTTGGTTTGAAAACCAAAAAGATTCGCCGGATGGAAATCCGCGAGACGTAGAAACGTATAAATTAAAATATGAATACAAATATTCACATAACACATAATAATTAATATATACATATTATTACAAATAATAATAATATAGGTCATTGAAATGACGTGGCACACTAACAGTTAACGGTCGTTAAATAATTAACTGAAAAAGATAACGGAAAAAGTAGGGTCGTGACAGTACCTTCCCGTTACAGAAATTTTGTCCCGAAATTTAAGCAGGCGCAGGGGTTGACTCGGCATCTGAGAACAAATGTGGGTATTTCTGCTTCATCTGGTCTTCACGATCCCAAATGAACTCGGGACCGCGTCTAGCATTCCATCTGACCCGAACAATAGGAATTCTGCTCTGTTTCAGAGTCTTAACCTCTCGGTCCATGATTTCAACAGGCTCCTCAATAAAATGCAATTGTTTATCAACTTGAAGTTCCTCCAAAGGAATAGTCTGATCAAATTCAGCCAAGCACTTCTTTAAATTCGAAATATGGAAAACATCGTGAACAGCACTGAGTTCTTGTGGCAATTTCAAACGATAAGCCACCGGTCCAACTCTTTCAATGATCTCAAAAGGTCCCACGAAACGAGGACTTAAATTCCCTCTTTTACTAAAACGGATTACGCCCTTCCAAGGAGAAAGCTTTAACATAACACGATCACCAACTTGAAATTCAACATATTTCCTTCCCTTATCGGCATAACTCTTTTGTCGACTTCTAGCAGTTCTCAACCTTTCTTTAATTTGTACAATCTTCTCAGTAGTCTCGTGAATAATCTCTGGACCTGTAAGTTGAGCATCCCCAACCTCATTCCAACAAATAGGAGACCTACATTTCCTACCGTACAAAGCTTCAAATGGTGCGGCTTTAATACTTGCGTGGTAACTGTTGTTATAAGAAAACTCAGCTAGCGGCAAATATTTATCCCACCCATTTCCAAAATCAATGACGCACGCTCGCAACATATCTTCTAATGTCTAAATGGTCCTTTCACTTTGACCATCCGTTTGAGGATGATAAGCGGTGCTCATATCCAACCTAGTACCCAAGGCTTCCTGTAAAGATCGCCAAAACCTCGACACAAATCGACTGTCCCGGTCAGAAATAATGGAAACAGGAACACCATGCCTAGAAACAATCTCTTTCAAATACAAATGGGTGAGTTTCTCCATCGAATCCATTTCCCTAATCGGCAAAAAGTGAGCCGACTTAGTGAGTCGATCTACAATCACCCAAATCGCATCATAGCCACCCGAAACTCTTGGTAACTTAGTAATAAAATCCATAGTGATACCTTCCCACTTCCACTCGGGAATTTCTGGTTGCACCAAAAGTCCAGACGGTTTTTGATGTTCAGCTTTGACCTTAGCACAGGTCAAACACTTAGCCACATACGTAGCCACATCACCTTTCAAATTATGCCACCAATATAGTTCCTTAAGATCATGATACATATTTCCTGAACCAGGATGAATAGAGTATCTAGACTTATGAGCCTCATCCAAAACAAGTTGTCGAAGATAGACGTCCCGCAAAATACCTAGTACCATCAGCTCGTACTTCAAACTTCTTAGCTACCTTTTCTACATTCTCCTTCACGAAATTCTCCTCCTTTAAGGCTTCTTGTTGTGCCTCAAGAATCTGCCTAACGAGGTTTGATCTAACTGTCATATTCAAGGCCCTAACCCTGCAAGGTTCAGTCCTTTCTTTACGACTCAATGCATCAGCCACAACATTGGTCTTACCCGGGTGATACAAAAGGTCACAATTATAATCATTCAACGTCTCAATCCATCTTCGTTGTCTCATGTTCAACTGTTTCTGATCGAAGATATGTTGAAGACTCTTGTGATCGGTGTACACAGTACTCTTAACACCATAAAGATAGTGTCTCCAAATTTTAAGCGCAAAAACAACAGCCCCCAACTCTAAATCATGAGTTGTATAGTTCTGTTCGTGAATCTTCAACTGTCGTAACGCATACGCAATAACCTTCTTTCGTTACATCAAAACGCAACCATAGCCTTGTCGCGATGCATCACAATAAACAACAAAATCATCATTACCCTCCGGTAGTGACAAAATCGGAGCGGTAGTCAACTTCTTCTTCAAAATCTGAAAAGCATCCTCTTGTTCATCCTTCCACTCATACTTCTTCCCCTTATGCGTTAAATCAGTCAGAGGTTTCGCAATACGAGAGAAATCCTGGATGAACCTTCGATAGTAACCTGCCAACCCTAAGAACTGACGAATCTGAGTAGGAGTTTTCGAGGTTTCCCACTTTTCAATCGCCTCAATTTTAGCAGGATCAACTTGTATTCCCTGTTTACTATCAATATGACCAAGGAACTGAACTTCTCTTAACCAAAAAGCACACTTAGAGAACTTAGCGTACAACTCTTCTTTCTTTAACAAATCAAGCACTAACCTCAAGTGTTCTTCGTGCTCTTCATCACTCTTAGAATAGATAAGGATGTCGTCGATGAAAACAATAACGAACTTGTCCAGATAGGGTCTACACACACGGTTCATGAGGTCCATGAACACAGCAGGTGCATTTGTCAATCCGAACGGCATAACAAGAAATTCAAAGTGACCGTAACGGGTGCGAAAAGCAGTTTTCGAAACATCAGATTCTTTAACACGCAACTGATGATAGCCAGAACGAAGATCAATTTTTGAATAAACAGACGAACCCTGAAGTTGATCAAACAGATCATCAATTCTCGGAAGAGGATAAAGATTTTTAACTGTGAGCTTATTCAGTTCACGGTAATCAATGCATAAACGAAAGGAACCATCTTTCTTCTTAACAAACAGAACGGGATCTCCCCAAGGGGACGAACTAGGACGAATGAAACCTTTGTCTAACAACTCACGAAGTTGACTCGACAATTCTTGAAGTTCGGAAGGCGCAAGACGATAAGGAGCACGTGCTACAGGAGCAGCGCCGGGAACAAGATCAATCTGAAATTCTACCGCGCGTTGTGGCGGAAGGCCAGGTAAGTCATCGAGAAACACCTCGGGAAAATCCCTAACAATGTGAACGTCATTAACGTTCTTTACTTCCTTACTAGGATCAACAACATGAGCAAGAATAGCATGACAGCCTTTGCGGAGATGTTTACGAATTTTCATACAGCTAATAAGGTTTAACTGTGTGCATTTCTTATCTCCAAAGACCATCAGTGGCTCTCCAATCACATCAGTAATACGAATAGCCTTATCATAACACACGATCTCAGCACGATTCGCAGACAACCAATCCATACCAATAACAATATCAAAACTACCAAGTTCAATCGGTATCAAATCTATCTCGAAATCCCTACCACCCAGATTAATGTTACACTTACGATGTACAGTCATAGCAGTAAGTTCCTTACCATTAGCTACTTCAACAACATAAGTATTGTCTAAGAGAGTTAACGGCGTTTTGATTCTCGGACTTAATTTACTCGACACGAAACTTAAATCAGCCCCTGAATCAAATAATACATAAACTGATAAATCGTTGACTGAGAACGTACCAGTAACAAGCTTAGGATCTTCCTCCGCATCCTTAGCATTAATGTTGAACGCTCGGCCGCGTGCAGTCTCTGCAGTCTTCTTGTTGGGACAAGCATCTCGGAAATGCCCCGGCTTCCCACACTCATAACAAACCCTTTGATTACTTCCATTATTCGATTTCCCATTACCGTTACCGTTACCACCTCTATTACCAACATTATTATTATTACCACCAGTCGCGGGAGTAGCAGACCCCGGCAAAAGCACTGTACAATCTTTAGCAATGTGCCCTTGCTTAGAGTACCTCTTACAAGTAACTGTGCAGTAACCATCATGAGCTTTATAGCAATGAGGACACACACGCTGATTCTTGTTATTAGCACCTGAGGTATCCTGTTTCTTCTGCTGATTTTGGTTTTGATTGCAGTTGTTATCCCACTTTCGTTTCCCATTATCAGCCTTCTTGACAACCTCCTCACTAGTTTCAACAACTGTAGTCTTGCTTCTTCTCAACACCTTGTCATTAAGTTTGTGGGCCATAGACATAGCCACCTCAATAGTCTGGGGTTCACTAGACTCAACCCCGTGTTCAATCTTCTCGGACAAACCATCAATATAAGCCTCAATTTTGCGGTCCTCATCCGCATAAACCCTAGGACACAGCAAAGTTAACTCGAAAAACCTTCGTTCATAGGCATCTAACTCGGTGCCATGCATTTTCAAATTCTTGAGCTCAACCTCTAGCTTCTTAAGCTCACCCCGAGGTCTATAGCTGGTGATCAATCTTTCCTTAAAATCATTCCAGGCCAACCCATAAGCTACATCGCTTCCCAAACTACTAACCAGATTGTTCCACCATGTCAAGGCACTATCCTTGAGAGTGCAACTAGCGAAACTAACTTTGTCCTCTTCACGGACCCGACTGACCCTGAAAATAGATTTGATTTTCTCGAACCAACGAGTAAGCCCTATTGGTCCTTCCGTACCACTGAATTCTTGGGGTCGACCAGCCATAAAAGTTTTGTGGGAGCATCCCACGTTGTTGTTCGCATTGGCGTTAACATTAGCATTTGCTGCCATAGCAGCAGCAATTCCTTCATTGATCAGGCGTTGCATACGCGCTTCAGTGGACTCTCTTGGGGGCATGATCTTCAAAATAGAATAACACATCCGTTAGTACCAAGAATAATACTAGTGTCATAAAGGAATAGATCAAAACACGAAAATATTAACCATCATAAATAATAGTTAACAAACACTATGAGTAATAACATGACACTTATGATTGTTATAGAAATAACCATCACATGCATACATATTTTATGATAATATCATACAACATACATAGCACCTAACATACATGAACATATATTACGCATAATATAACATGCCAAGAGCCACAACATCGGGAAAAAAAACATGATAATGATAATAGATGTCATAAAAATAACCATCCATACATACTGAAAAATATCCCATAACAAAATCTTAATAAAATCCTCGGCAAAACGCCGTACATAACCCAAAATGTATGTATAAAAAGGACATTAAGTCTGATGAAATAGATAATCAATATGAATAATCACATCACATTCGCTTAGAGCTGGTGTGATAAGCTGGTCCAGCATGAGTCTCGGCAGGATCCTCATACTTACGCAACTTCCCTTTCACAACATCCAACTCTTCCTTCAACACACGAACAGTGCTCTCGAGAGCCTCGAACTTAGCATTAACTTCTCGATCACGCTTACGGTTCGCATCCTCAACCCTATGCTTGAAAGTGATAAAGTTACCCATGTCGGCACGGATCTCGTCCATAACTTCATTATGTGGCAAAGTGCGCAAACAATCACTAAGGGCGTTAATGCGTGTCACCTCATTATAAGCCCGGTTCATATGAGTAATGGTAGAAAAATAGTAATGAACAGGATCATCGATCTCTGGTTGATTAACACGACGTCTAGCAGGAGATGGTGGAGCAGGAGCAGCAACGGAGTTATCGCTCGAAGTCGACATCTGCAAACAGCAAAACCGCAAACCACATACCAAAAAGATATAAAAGCTAATAATATAACTTATACGAAATGAAATGCATATTAATGCTATAGCAAAAAGGTCGGGCTGTAGACTAGACTCGAATGCACCCTAAAAACCACGGGTTGACCACATTAAGACCGCCTAGTTCCCTACAACCAACGCTCTGATACCACATGTGACGACCCCGTCAAAACACTTAACGGATCCGTCAGTTGGTCTCACAGCTTGATCGGACTTAAATGAATTAAATAAACAAAGTTGCATTCTTTTATTTCAAAAGTTTCCCAAAAAGGAAACAAACCAAAATATGTAGTTTCAAAACAACCAACCATAGTAATAAACTAAAAGTTGACACAAAACCTTGCCAACAAACCCACAAGTTTAAATTATCCAAAAATAGAATGCAAGCTTAAGTTTCATAAAATGTTTCATAAAATCTGCCCCAAATGCATGCAGACTCTTCTAAACACAGCGGAAGCATCACAAAACTCAAGTACCTGTGAAAACATGCAAGTAAACTATCAACACAAAGGTTGAGTGAATTATAGGTTTAAATAAATAAGTAAACTTTAGACCACAAGACTTAAAAATGTTAGAAAACATTAAACATTATTCCATTATCAATGAGCCACCTGGTAACCACTTAACCCTTTATTTACCCTTGCCAAACACAATAAAAATATACACTTGGACAGTGTATCTACAACAAATTACAAAGTACTAAACATTCCGATTATAAATTGCTACCGCGACTAGCTCGAAATGGGGTTGTAAAACCCGATAGATCTATCCGTAAGATTCGCGTTCACCGGTAGAAACCAATGATTACAGTTACCAGACTAGGGAATATTTTTGTCCAACTCACAATGAATAATTAAATTTAACTGTTACTTGTGTCTAAACGTAAATGAAAATGCATGTAATCACATCCCAAAAATATACTTTGAAAAGTATGTAAAAACGGGACTATAACTCACCTTAAAAGCAACTGAAGAAACCACACAAACAAGCAAACAGCAATTAGAATAAAGTGATCAGGAACGATCACAACGCCGACCTATAAATAAAGCTGGTCGATATAAATAACTAACTTAGGTCAAGTCTTATATGATAGCTATTGTACATGTTGCAAGTAGACATAGAACAATACTCGGCAAGCATCGGTTTGACTGGAACAGCATACGGACACATACTTTCTATTTTTAGAAAGTTTCTATTTTTAGCAGGTTTCCATTTTTGGGAAGTTTCTATTTTAGGAAAGTTTCTATTTTTGGAAAGTTTCTATTTTTGGAAAGTTTCTATTTTTGGAAAGTTTCTATTTTTGGAAAGTTTCTAAATTTAGAAAGTTCTATTTTTAGAAAGTTTTTAGGTTAGGAAAGTTTCCTTATTTAGAAAGTCAACAAAAGTCAACTGAAAGTCAAAGTCAACCGAAAGTCAACTCAAAAGTCAAACTTGGTCAACCATAGTCAACGTTAATTTGAAAAGTGTAAGTTATAATAATAACATAAGTTATAATGTTTATTAAAGTTAAAAGTGTATAATTATGTCATAACATAAGTTTAATTAAATAAAATGAATTATTAAAGTTAATATAAGTTGAAATGATATAATTAATATAACATAAGTATTTAATTAATTAATTAAATATTAGTCATAATATAAATATTATTAATTAATAATAAATTTTAAATCATATCATAAGTATTATTAATTAATAATGAATTATTAATCATATCATAAGTTTCTAAATATAATTATTAAATCATAAGTATTTAATAATTAAATCATAATTAAATAATAATTAAGTCTTATAATAATTAAATAATTATTTAATCTTCATTATAAGTCTTATAATAATATTCTTATAAAATAAATTTAATACTTATCATAAGTATTTTCCATTAATAATAAAAGTGTCATTAATCATAAGTTAAATTAAAAGGTTAATTAAATCATAAATAATAATTAAATGATATAATAAATAATTATATCATAAGTCTTAAATAATAATAATTACTTCTTTTATCATAAGTAATTAATTAATAATGAGTTTCATTATTTTTATCATAAGTTTTAGAATTAAACATAAGTTTTAATTCAAAAGTTCATCGGGTCGTATTTTGAGCCCCGGGTGTCGATTTCTGGCGAGCCTTATATGCATCTCCGCCTATTCAAACCACCCGACACAATGGTGCACTCAAGAACTCACCAAGAACAGTCCACAAGTCGTGGTAATCAGCCATGACACCACTTGGACTTTCAATTTACTCAAAACCGTGTTTTAGTCGTAACGGGTGAACCGTGGCTCGGATTTAGGTGACCCGAACATGAAAGTTCGTCCCACCATCAGTCCTAACACACTAACACACCCTAAAGACACCAAGGAAGGTCGCAAAGTCGGACCAAACCTGTTTCATGTCAATCCACAATTCAATTTTAACAAAATAGTAATTTGATCATAACTAGGGCTCCGGGAATCGAAACGACATGAATCCGGAGTGTAAAATTAATGTCTTGATGAGAGGAACTCATCTAGATAGTTTATTTTAACTTTTATCTCAGTCACAAACCCAGAATACACGAAATAGCTGCTGTCCAGAATTTTATAAACCGAAAACATGCAATTACGAGTACATCTATGCATACAAACACCATTACAATAATCCACAAACATCATACTACTAAATAAACATCAAAATACAGAAAATAATTGAAAAATTGAAAATTCTAGGGTTAGGGTTTATACCCTAATCGAGAAACGATTTATGTAATCGCGTAGAGAAGAACGAGAGTAACGCGTTGGTGTTAAACAATTGATGATCCAAGCTATAAAATTGTTGAAGATTGATGGTGTTGGGGAGGTGTAGGGCGACAGCCAAGAGAGGGAGAAAGAGGAGGAGAGCAAATAATAAGTTTAGGTTTTGATAAAAATTGATGAAAAAGAAATTAAATCACAAAATGGGAAAAACAAGGGAGTGTTACCCCCCTCCCTTGTGGCTTCGGCCGAATGAGGCATGGGGTGGGCCCCATGGTGGGCCATCTCACTTAAATGCATAATCCTTGTGGCCCGAAAGCCCGAACGAAACCCGAAACGCGAAAACGCACTTACGCGATTAAAAATTCGGAAAGATAACAAACGCGCGACGAAAAATAAATATAAATACACTATATAATAATATGATCTTAAAATATCATATTTAAAATATTTAGGATTTAAATATCCCAAAAACGCGTCCCTTGGTTTGAGAACCAAAAAGATTCGCCGGATGGAAATCCGCGAGACGTAGAAACGTATAAATTAAAATATGAATACAAATATTCACATAACACATAATAATTAATATATACATATTATTACAAATAATAATAATATAGGTCATTGAAATGACGTGGCACACTAACAGTTAACGGTCGTTAAATAATTAACTGAAAAAGATAACGGAAAAAGTAGGGTCGTGACAATACTTGAACACAGGACTGGTCTTAATTATATAGGCAAGAATCAGATTAAGAATTTCCATTACCAAAGTGAACAAGTAGGGTGACATGGGGTCACCTTGTCTCAAGCCCCTTCCACCATTAAAATAACCTCTGATTTCATTATTAATGCATATAGAAAACTTGGTGGTAGTAACACACTTCATAATCCATCCCACCATCTTTACATGAAATCCAAATTTAATGAGAATGGTATTAAGAAAAGACCAATTAACAATGTCATATGCCTTTTGTAGGTTTATCTTGATAACACATCTTTTAGCTCCATGGACTCTATTGTATCCTTTTAGCAACTCCTGTGTAACAAGTATATTATCTTGAATTGCTCTACCAGGTACGAATTTACTCTGATTGACATTGACCAACTTTCCAATCCCTTTCTTCATCCTATTAACAATAATCTTACTAATTCCTTTGAATAAAACATTGTAGCATGTAATAGGTCTGAAATCAGATACCTTATTGGGGGTTTCAATTTTGGGAATCAATGCAATCAAGGTAGAATTAATATCTCCAACAAGCTCTCATGTATTAAAAAAATTCCTTAACAGCCTTGCACGCATCATCTCCAACAATCTCCCATACTTTTTTAAAGAAATGAGATGTGTACCCATCTGGCCCAGCTGCTTTATCACTGTCAATATCAAAAATGGATTGTTTTATTTCCTCATTAGTAACCTCAGTGATCATGTCATTAGCCTCAATCTCATCAAGTGTAGTGGAAAATATCTCTCCCACCTCATCAATAGGAGTGACAATATATGTTTTTCCCAAGAAATTTTGAAATTGACAAACAAATTGATCTGCTACTTCATCACCAAAAAATCTTATGCCACCTTCATTGCATATGCTCTCTACCCTTGACTTTGTAATCTGCTCTTTGAAACTTGATGGAAATATTTAGTGTTCTTATCACCCTCACTTAACCATTTGATTTTTGTTGTCTACTGCAGGATAAGGAACTCCTCATGTTTTGCAGACTCATAATCCAAGAGTAATTTAGCTGCAGCTTCTCTTAGGGTAGCATTGTGAGGATCCACTTCAATTTGAGACTGATAGTTCTTCAGATCATTTTTAATATTTTTCACCTTCTCAAATGTATTTCCATCAGACCAGCATAAACCTTTTAAATCTTTTTTGAGACCTTTTAGTTTCTTAAGCAGACAAAACATAGCACAACCCACATGCTGCTCCTTCCATCTCATATCAACATTAGGTAAGAACTCTTTCTTCTCAATTATGAAATTCATGAATCTGAATGATTTAGGTTTACATACCATAAAGTGGGGTATGCAAAGAATGGAAGGACTATGATCTGAAATTACATAAGGAAGAAAAATGCCATAAGCTTGAGGAATCGTATTCATTGCCCCATCATTAATCATAATTCTATCTAGCTTATTTAGTGTACCACACTTAGGGTTTCTAAGGGATTTAGTCCATGTGAAATGGAATCCAGTGCTATTGATGTCTTCCACCTCAATTTCAGAGATACAAGAGTTAAAATCTTTCATATCTTCAGTCAACAAAGAATTTACAGAAGAATGTTCACTCGGGTATCTAGTAACATTAAAGTCCCCCATAATAAACCATGGATACTTATTTGTAATGATATTTGGATTCACCAACTCATTCCAAACAGCTATTCTATCCTTCCCTTTATTACATGCATACACAAAAGTGCAGTAGAACTTTTGTTTTGTGCTTACTACTTCAACCAAACAGAAAATGGCCTGCTTAGTGCAGCTAAGCACCATAATAGTCACCTTATTGTCATCCCAACCTACAATGATTCTACAACTATTAGGGCTATAGTCTATATTGGAGTGCCATTTCCAATTGCTAAAAACATTTGTACATGCTCTATGAATGGTATTATTCTTAAGGTGAGTTTCAAGGACTATGCACATACTTAAACCTTCATCCTTTATAATATTCTTAACTTCAGACTATTTATCTAAAGTGCTCATTCCTCTTATATTCCAAGTTGAAATTTTAAGATCCATATTCATCATTGATTCTGGAATAAAATGCTATCATCCCTTCCTCTCAATTCATTTTCTAATACATTTTCCATACCACTGACATCTACATCTTCACTATAATCATCAGGTTCAATGATCTGCATTTGTTCCCATTTCTTTTTAAAATACAAAAACATCTCATTAGTCCATTCCTTGGACTCATGTAGGTTGGGTTGCTTCTTTTGTTTTATGAATACATCCACCTTCCCAAAATCCCCTTTTGAACATTACCATCTTGACTTAGAGCATCATATTCGTTAGCATTAGTATGAATTTTGGGAATGTATGCAGGCACCACATTAGTACCTTTGTTTTTGAAACCCTTAACATAATTCCTCTTTTTCACCTCCACATAACCCTCCTTATCAACCTGCACAGATTTTTGATTGATTACTTTAAGTTCTTCCTCAGTTCTGGTTCTGACCTTACACTCTTTGGTGTTATGACCAAATACATTACAATGGTCACAAATTGAAGGCTTCCATTCATAATTCACCATCACTTTCTTGATGCCCTTCACCTTTTGATTTCTATCTTTATATTGAATTTCAACTTGGTCAACCAAACCCTTACTAGCTTTAGCTTCCACCATTATTCTAGCAAAACCAGCTCTGCCACTCCCTTTATGACACATATTTGCAGTTATAGTGTCCATTGAGATAGGCTTTCCAACCATGCTAGCTATTGCACTTAAACCCTTAACATTCCAAGCTTCTAAAGGTACCTCTTTAAATTTTACCCAAATTGGCACTTTGACTAGGTCAACTTTTTTAATAGTGAGGTTAGGGTTCCATTTTTGGACCAACAATGGTTTTCCATTAACAATTCATGGGATACTTTCAATGACTTTATTCATACCCTGCTCATTATTGAATTTGAAATAGCAAATGTTTTTACAGTACATAACTATGTCCTGTAATCCAAATGCACTACACATTTTTCTCATATTAAAGCTTAATGCATTATAGGACATGTTACAACCAATTGTATATCCACATGCAGTTAAATGCCATTGTTTGCAACTTTCCTCAACATAAGCATCCTCAAACACTACATACTTCTTACCAATATCATCAACAATAATAGGTACATAGTCCAAATTTGTATCAATAGCATTTTTATTAACAATACTAGCATAAGAGTTTAATGATGCAGTTTTGACATATGAGTTATCATTTGACACAGTAACAGGAGCATTTTGACTTACACTACCAGATGCACTTAGAGACTTCTCAATAGAATCCTTACCACATTCACCAACAGTATCACTCTCAATCTCAGGAGCTTCATTAGATGTAATTGAATTCCCAGGTTTGTTCGATTCAGTATCCTGAATTGGATCCTTGTTCTTATTGTTGAGATTATGATTTGAATTATCTTACCTCCCTCATACCACACTTTTGTGAGATTAATTTTGTTGTTGTTGTATTATATTAATTATATACGTAGTATTTTATACATATAATTATATATTATATTTAATAACTACTAATAATAATTATTAAAAGTGCTTCCCATTATGATGCATATGAAAATTTCATCTTAATTTTTTTCCCCGAAAATATTAATATGTATATATGTATATATATAAAAGATCTGAGTATGCAGATTATATCGATCTGTTGAGGAAGTACATGGTCACAAACGACCAAAATTTATTAACACTCGTTCTGTTCTTTCTAAGCACAATGAATGACCACAATGACCCAGAACGAGCAAAAGTGGAATAACATTTGAAAGTTCAAGCTAACTATAACCACCAAACCTAAAACCTACAACAAACACATAAACCCGATCCCGTATTCAACCCAGCAACAACACTCCTCAGAAACCGCAAATCCATACCATTCACCGGACAACCCAAGAACACCTAGCCCGAGGCCTATTTGCCAAAGTCAACTAAGTCAACAACACCGGCAACAACATCAAGTCCCCTAAAGACCCGACAAAGGGAAAAATGGAGTGAATGAACCAAACAACAACTACCGAATAGAACCAAAAGCCGAATTGAACCATAAAGGAACCATTCATCCGCGCATCCCTTTAAGTATAAGGATAAATTCAGATCAACTCGCTCATTGTACGAAGAGTTCACTCTCGTTCAAAGATCACACCTTTCGTGCGATTTCCTTTCGGAAATGTAATGAAAAATACCTTAAAAATCTATGAATCTTGTTATCCTCTTGGAAGGGACTGCTTAAAACATCTATAACACTAATGTGGTTATTCTATATATTTATGCCTTCGTTGGTTGCAACTATATGTTGTTCTAGTCGATGTTAACCCTAACTTCAGCATGTAACTGACAGTATATAGTTACATTATGGAACTGTGCTTTCATTCCATCTCAGGATAAGTTCACATGCAGTATGTTAAACTGGGTGATATCTTCCATTGTTCGTTCAGAGTGTCCTGAAGACACTATAAATAATTATGGCTTGCATTGCATGTAAGTCTGATTAGTCACTCTCAGCTAAAATTTCAATTCATTTATTCAACTGAAACGTTTCTTAAATATCGAGTTCTTTATGCATATGGTCTCTTTCCGAAATTAAGGGGTTAGTAAAATCCGTGGCTAACACTATCCAGATATCAAATCGCATGGTTGTGATCACCATATTTTCCATTCTACCTGTCAGCTTTGTATTGCGACATAAGCGCTCAATGTTTTAAATGAGTTGGTAACATTCATGATGCATTTCATACATCCAGCTTACTGAAGATGCCTGTAAGGCTAAAAACATCATCTTTCCTTTTGTGGATAAATAATCAGATGACATACTCATGTTAACAAGAAATGAAATCAGTTTGTTGATCTCTAAGGTCAAGTGACTTAATTAATGGCATATACCTATTCTTACTTTTATACGCCAAAGTAACTTTCAAGGTAAATCGCTCACTTCTGAACCCACGAGTCTCTCGGAACTTTGATACGCTCCTTCTTCTTCAAATTCGGTACCGTTGTTGGTCCCTCCTCAAAATTTCGGGACGAAATTTTCTTTAACGGGTGGGTAATGTAACGACCCGACTTTTTCGACTTATATTTTTGTGCTCTATACTTTCACGAATCTGCGTATATGTGCGTACTGAGCTACTTTATGTTCTGGGATCTTTATTCACGATTAATTACTTTCGTTAGTACCTTACAGCGTGTTATTGAGTGCTTAATCACCTAACTTGATCCTCGAATACTTTTACGACCATTAGTGTCACTTGTCGTTTGAAACGAGCTATGTACTTGGTACACGTTTAACTTTGATCATAATTGAAATATTATGACTACTTGATTCTAATTGTTAATTTCTAATGACAATTACTTGGCTTATTGGTTACTTAATTACACTTAGTGTTTTACTAATGCACATTAGTTAGTCTTAATGGACTCTTTACCTTAATGGACTTAAGCCCACCCTACTCTAGTTAATGGACCATTAAATTAGCCCAACTTTAATGAGTTTATGATCCATTAAGATGTAGGACAAAAACCCATTAAGATGAGCCAACATACTAGCATTTTTGTTAACCATTACTACACATGTTGCATGGGATCCCAACAACAAGCACCACCTTTAGACCACCACCATGCAAAAAGCAAAAAGTTGTCCCCCTTGTCCCCCCCTACACCTACGGCCTAGCCACCCCACCACCACTATAAATATCAAGCCTCATCCTTCCATTTCACACTTGATCTCATTCTCATTTTACACACATTTGCTCTCTAATTTTCTCTCTAGTCTTTCTCACACTAAAATTGTAAGTTCTTGAATTTTATTTCTTCTTCTTTTTCTTCTTTAATTTCGACATCATCATCATCATTAAAGGATCAAGCTTTTTAGCTTTTTGATCTTGTTATATCTTGTAGATTCAAACTTTGATTTGAATGCTTTAAGAACATGAAAGATTCAAGCTTTTTAGCTTTGAATCTTCATTACTTTGTTGGATCTAAGTTTTGAAGCTTAAGATCACTTTATTTTGTTAAAAGATCAAAACTTGTATTTATGATCTTCATGTAACTTGTAGATCTAGCTTTTTGCTTTAAGGATCTTCAAGAACATTAAAGATCCAAGCTTTCTAGCTTGGAGTTTCATTATTTTGTTTAGATCTAAGCTTTTTAAGTTTATGATCTCATTACTTTTACTAGATCTTAGCTTTCTAGCTTATGGTCTCATTAATCTTGTAAAAATCCAAGTTTTCTAGCTTAGGGTTTCTTAACACTTGAGATCTAAGTTATTATTGTAGATCTCACTTACTTGGAACCTTTTTATAATTTTTATGGTGATAAAAATCAAGTCTTCATCATCTCATATGATGAAGATGCATAAACTTGTGTCAAAAGGACAAAGGTTGAAGCTTTATTGTGTTTATAAAATAAAGAGACAACTTTGATGTTCAAAACATATAGAAAGCTAGCTTTTACTTTTAGTTGTGTGTTGATGGTTAAAACTTGGTCATAATAATGCTAAAACATCAAAGAGTTGTACACTTGAGGCTTATACGCATCAAGGATGAGAACCGTGATGAGCATCAAATACCAAGAAACCCACCGGAGCACTTGTTTCTATTTTTCAGGGTCTGATCAGACTCCTGGGACTTCTGTAAAGTTGATTTTCAGATAGTTCGGTCTGAGTAGATGACTTTTTGTTCAAGACTCGCCTAAATCCGATATATGTTTTAGGATTTATAGCCTTCCGAAAATTACCACGCCTTCGTAACGACGTGCTGAAATTTCTGACCTACTCGCACTTGAACCGTTGCCACGGTCAAACGACATCGATTTAGGATCTGAAAATTGGATAGTTGTAAGAGGACTCACAAACGGAGCCTTGGCCACTGGCCGCGGGTCATTTCAGTTTGTATAGAGGTCGTAGCAGCTGTGCGAAGTCAGCCCTTTGTTTCGATCTCTATTCTCGTTGAAAACCTTACTTTATCTTTTACGATGATGATAATGATGATGTTTAAGACTTAACTTAGGTACTTTTAAACCTTTTGGGACTATTTACTGACTTAGCAACCATTGACTTAGGTTGAGGACCTTTTGGATCGACCAACTTACTTGATTGGACCGACTTACTATTTGCTTACGTTTTCATATCGATTTTACCGCACATTCACTGTGAGTTATAGCTCCCTTTTTACTTTAACTATTTTTGAGACTGAGAATGAAATGTCCCGTTCTTATTGATTAAAAACGTTCCATATTAATTGATTTTGTTGCGAGGTTTTGACCTCTATATGAGACGTTTTTCAAAGACTGCATTCATTTTTAAAACAAACCATAACCTTTATTTCATAAATAAAGGTTTAAAAAGCTTTACGTAGATTATCAAATAATGATAATCTAAAATATCATGTTTACACACGACCATTATATAATGGTTTACAATACAAATATGTTACAACAAAATAAGTTTCTTGAATGCAGTTTTTACACAATATCATACAAACATGGACTCCATATAAACATGCTTTAAACGTCAACAAAAATGTTGGTGAGTTATAGGTTTAACCTATATATATCAAATCGTAACAATAGACCACAAGATTTCATATTTCAATACACATCCCATACATAGAGATAAAAATCATTCATATGGTGAACACCTGGTAACCGACAACAACAAGATGCATTTTTAAGAATATCCCCATCATTCCGGGACACCCTTCGGATATGATATAAATTTCGAAGTACTAAAGCATCCGGTACTTTGGATGGGGTTTGTTAGGTCCAATAGATCTATCTTTAGGATTCGTGTCAATTAGGGTGTATGTTCCCTAATTCTTAGATTACCAGACTTAATAAAAAGGGGCATATTCGATTTCGATAATTCAACCATAGAATATAGTTTCACGTACTTGTGTCTATTTTGTAAATCATTTATAAAACCTGCATGTATTCTCATCCCAAAAATATTAGATTTTAAAAGTGGGACTATAACTCACTTTCACAGATTTTTACTTCGTCGGGAAGTAAGACTTGGCAACTGGTTGATTCACGAACCTATAACAATATATACATATATATCAAAATATGTTCAAAATATATTTACAACACTTTTAATATATTTTGATGTTTTAAGTTTATTAAGTCAGCTGTCCTCGTTAGTAACCTACAACTAGTTGTCCACAGTTAGATGTACAGAAATAAATCGATAAATATTATCTTGAATCAATCCACGACCCAGTGTATACGTATCTCAGTATTGATCACAACTCAAACTATATATATTTTGGAATCAACCTCAACCCTGTATAGCTAACTCCAACATTCACATATAGAGTGTCTATGGTTGTTCGGAAATATATATAGATGTGTCGACATGATAGGTCGAAACATTGTATACGTGTCTATGGTATCTCAAGATTACATAATATACAATACAAGTTGATTAAGTTATGGTTGGAATAGATTTGTTACCAATTTTCACGTAGCTAAAATGAGAAAAATTATCCATTCTTGTTTTACCCATAACTTCTTCATTTTAAATCCGTTTTGAGTGAATCAAATTGCTATGATTTCATATTGAACTCTATTTTATGAATCTAAACAGAAAAAGTATAGGTTTATAGTCGGAAAAATAAGTTACAAGTCGTTTTTGTAAAGGTAGTCATTTCAGTCGAAAGAACGACGTCTAGATGACCATTTTAGAAAACATACTTCCACTTTGAGTTTAACCATAATTTTTGGATATAGTTTCATGTTCATAATAAAAATCATTTTCTCAGGATAACAACTTTTAAATCAAAGTTTATCATAGTTTTTAATTAACTAACCCAAAACAGCCCGCGGTGTTACTACGACGGCGTAAATCCGGTTTTACGGTGTTTTTCGTGTTTCCAGGTTTTAAATCATTAAGTTAGCATATCATATAGATATAGAACATGTGTGTAGTTAATTTTAAAAGTCAAGTTAGAAGGATTAACTTTTGTTTGCGAACAAGTTTAGAATTAACTAAACTATGTTCTAGTGATTACGAGTTTAAACCTTCGAATAAGATAGTTTTATATATATGAATCGAATGATATTATGAACATCATTACTACCTCAAGTTTAGTAGGTAAACCTACTGGAAGTGACAAACAAATGATCTAGCTTCAAAGGATCTTGGATGGCTTGAAAGTTCTTGAAGTAGGATCATGACACAAAAACAAGTTCAAGTAAGAATTTTACTCGAATTAAGATAGTTTATAGTTATAGAAATTGAATCAAAGTTTGAATATGAATATTACCTTGAATAAGAAAGATAACCTACTATATATAACAAAGGTTTCTTGATCTTAGATGATTACTTGGAATGGATTAGAAAGCTTGGAAGTAAATTAGTAAACTTGAAGGGATTTTTGAAGTGTTCTTGAAGTGTTCTTCCTATGATGATTATAGCTTGATTCTTGAAGTGATTTTTAATGAAGATGATGATTAACTACTGGAAAAATACGTTCATAATAGTGTGTGTGTGTGTTGAGAGAGAATTAGAAAGAGAGTTGGAAGTGAAATGGAGTGAATGATGAGTGGTAATTGGTGAGTGGTGAGTGGGGTTAAAAGGAGTTCTAGTTAGTTGACTAGCTCATGGTAGAAGTTAAAATTGATTAGTCATACATGACATAATCAAGAGTGGAATCCCATGCTAGTTCCTATTGGTATATACCCATAGTAAGTACGTTTTGAAGCTGTGTATAATACGGGTAAGAATACGACTAGAATTCTTGATGCAAGAAAAGAATGGGAAAGTAACTGTAACCATTTTTGTTAAGTATGAGTGTTTTGATATATGTCTTGAAGTCTTCCAAAAGTATTTTAATACATCTAAATACACTACGTGTATATACATTTTAACTGAGTCGTTAAGTCATCGTTAGTCGTTACATGTAAGTGTTGTTTTGAAACCTTTAAGTTAACGATCTCAATTAATGTTGTTAACCCATTGTTTATTATATCTAATGAGATGTTAAATTATTATATTATCATGATATTATGATATATTAATATATCTTAATATGATATATATACATTTAAATGTCGTTACAACGATAATCGTTACATATATGTCTCGTTTCGAAATCCTTAAGTTAGTAGTCTTGTTTATATGCATATAACTCATTGTTAATATACTTATGGAGATACTTAATTATCATAATCTCATGTTAACCATTTGTATATCCATATATATATCGTCATGTCGTTTTTACAAGTTTTAACGTTCGTGAATCGCCGGTCAACTTGGGTGGTCAATTGTCTATATGAAACATATTTCAATTAATCAAGTCTTAACAAGTTTGATTGCTTAACATGTTGGAAACATTTAATCATGTAAATATCAATCTCAATTAATATATATAAACATGGAAAAGTTCGAGTCACTACAGTACCTACCCGTTAAATAAATTTCGTCCCGAAATTTTAAGCTGTTGAAGGTGTTGACGAATCTTCTGGAAATAGATGCGGGTATTTCTTCTTCATCTGATCTTCACGCTCCCAGGTGAACTCGGGTCCTCTACGAGCATTCCATCGAACCTTAACAATTGGTATCTATTTTTGCTTAAGTCTTTTAACCTCACGATCCATTATTTCGACGGGTTCTTCGATGAATTGGAGTTTTTCGTTGATTTGGATTTCATCTAACGGAATAGTGAGATCTTCTTTAGTAAAACATTTCTTCAAATTCGAGACGTGGAAAGTGTTATGTACAGCCGCGAGTTGTTGAGGTAACTCAAGTCGGTAAGCTACTGGTCCGACACGATCAATAATCTTGAATGGTCCAATATACCTTGGATTTAATTTCTCTCGTTTACCAAATCGAACAACGCCTTTCCAAGGTGCAACTTTAAGCATGACCATCTCTCCAATTTCAAATTCTATATCTTTTATTTTAATGTCAGCGTAGCTCTTTTGTCGACTTTGGGCGGTTTTCAACCGTTGTTGAATTTGGATGATCTTCTCGGTAGTTTCTTGTATAATCTCCGGACCCGTAATCTGTCTATCCCCCACTTCACTCCAACAAATCGGAGACCTGCACTTTCTACCATAAAGTGCTTCAAACGGCGCCATCTCAATGCTTGAATGGTAGTTGTTGTTGTAGGAAAATTCTGCTAACGGTAGATGTCGATCCCAACTGTTTCCGAAATCAATAACACATGCTCGTAGCATGTCTTCAAGCGTTTGTATCATCCTTTCGCTCTGCCCATCAGTTTGTGGATGATAGGTAGTACTCATGTCTAGACGAGTTCCTAATGCTTGCTGTAATGTCTGCCAGAATCTTGAAATAAATTTGCCATCCCTATCAGAGATAATAGAGATTGGTATTCCATGTCTGGAGATAACTTCCTTCAAATACAGTCGTGCTAACTTCTCCATCTTGTCATCTTCTCTTATTGGCAGGAAGTGTGCTGATTTGGTGAGACGATCAACTATTACCCAAATAGTATCAAAACCACTTGCAGTCCTTGGCAATTTAGTGATGAAATCCATGGTAATGTTTTCCCATTTCCATTCTGGGATTTCGGGTTGTTGAAGTAGACCTGATGGTTTCTGATGCTCAGCTTTGACCTTAGAACACGTCAAACATTCTCCTACGTATTTAGCAACATCGGCTTTCATACCCGGCCACCAAAAATGTTTCTTGAGATCCTTCTACATCTTCCCCGTTCCAGGATGTATTGAGTATCTGGTTTTATGAGCTTCTCTAAGTACCATTTCTCTCATATCTCCAAATTTTGGTACCCAAATCCTTTCAGCCCTATACCGGGTTCCGTCTTCCTGAATATTAAGATGCTGCTCCGATCCTTTGGGTATTTCATCCTTTAAATTTCCTTCTTTTAAAACTCCTTGTTGCGCCTCCTTTATTTGAGTAGTAAGGTTATTATGAATCATTATATTCATAGATTTTACTCGAATGGGTTCTCTGTCCTTCCTGCTCAAGGCATCGGCTACCACATTTGCCTTCCCCGGGTGGTAACGAATCTCAAAGTCATAATCATTCAACAATTCAATCCACCTACGCTGCCTCATATTCAGTTGTTTCTGATTAAATATGTGTTGAAGACTTTTGTGGTCGGTATATATAATACTTTTGACCCCATATAAGTAGTGCCTCCAAGTCTTTAATGCAAAAACAACCGCGCCTAATTCCAAATCATGCGTCGTATAATTTTGTTCGTGAATCTTCAATTGTCTAGACGCATAAGCAATCACCTTCGTTCGTTGCATTAATACACAACCGAGACCTTGCTTTGATGCGTCACAATAAATCACAAAATCATCATTCCCTTCAGGCAATGACAATATAGGTGTCGTAGTTAGCTTTTTCTTCAATAACTGAAACGCTTTCTCTTGTTCATCATTCCATTCAAATTTCTTCCCTTTATGCGTTAATGCAGTCAAGGGTTTTGCTATTCTGGAAAAGTCTTGGATGAACCTTCTGTAGTAACCAGCTAGTCCTAAAAACTGGCGTATGTGTTTCGGAGTTTTCGGGGTTTCCCACTTTTCAACAGTTTCTATCTTTGCCGGATCCACCTTAATACCTTTTTTGTTCACTATGTGACCGAGGAATTGAACTTCTTCCAACCAAAATGCACACTTTGAAAACTTAGCGTACAATTCTTCCTTCCTCAATACTTCTAACACCTTTCTCAAATGTTCACCATGTTCTTGGTCATTCTTTGAGTAAATAAGTATGTCATCAATGAAAACAATGACAAACTTGTCAAGGTATGGTCCACACACTCGGTTCATAAGGTCCATGAACACAGCTGGTGCATTAGTTAAACCAAATGGCATGACCATAAACTCGTAATGACCGTAACGTGTTCTGAAAGCAGTCTTTGGAATATCATCTTCTTTCACCCGCATTTGATGATACCCGGAACGTAAGTCAATCTTTGAATAAACAGACGATCCTTGTAGTTGATCAAATAAGTCGTCGATTCTCGGTAGTGGGTAGCGGTTCTTGATGGTAAGTTTGTTCAACTCTCGGTAGTCGATACACAACCTGAATGTACCATCTTTCTTCTTGACAAACAAAACAGGAGCTCCCCACGGTGATGTGCTTGGTCGAAGGAAACCATGATCTAAAAGTTCTTGTAATTGGCTTTGTAGTTCTTTCATCTCGCTGGGTGCGAGTCTGTAAGGAGCACGAGCTATTGGTACAGCTCCTGGTACAAGATCTATTTGAAATTCAACGGATCGATGTGGGGGTAATCCCGGTAATTCTTTCGGAAATACATCGGGAAATTCTTTTGCGACGGGAACATCATTGATGCTCTTTTCTTCAGTTTGTACTTTCTCGACGTGTGCTAGAACAGCATAGCAACCTTTTCTTATTAGTTTTTGTGCCTTCAAATTACTAATAAGATGTAGCTTCGTGTTGCCCTTTTCTCCGTACACCATTAAGGGTTTTCCTTTTTCTCGTATAATGCGAATTGCATTTTTGTAACAATTGATCTTTGCTTTCACTTCTTTTAACCAGTCCATACCGATTATCACATCAAAACTCCCTAACTCTACTGGTATCAAGTCAATCTTAAATGTTTCGCTAACCAGTTTAATTTCTCGATTCCGACATATATTATCTGCTGAAATTAATTTACCATTTGCTAATTCGAGTAAAAATTTACTATCCAAAGGCGTCAATGGACAACTTAATTTAGCACAAAAATCTCTACTCATATAGCTTATATCCGCACCCGAATCAAATAAAACGTAAGCAGATTTATTGTCAATAAGAAACGTACCCGTAACAAGCTCCGGGTCTTCCTGTGCCTCTGCCGCATTAATATTGAAAACTCTTCCGCGGCCTTGTCCATTCGTGTTCTCCTGGTTCGGGCAATTTCTAATAATGTGGCCCGGTTTTCCACATTTATAACAAACTACATTGGCATAACTTGCTCCGACACTACTTGCTCCGCCATTACTCGTTCCGACACCATTTGTTCCTTTCGTTCTATTAAACCCTGGTCCGTAGACCTCACACTTCGCAGCGCTATGACCATTTCTTTTACAATTGTTGCAAAATTTGGTGCAGAACCCCGAGTGATACTTTTCACACATTTGGCATAGCTGCTTCTGATTGTTGTTGTTGTTGCGGTTATTATTGTTGTTGGGATGATTGTTGTAGTTGCTGTTGTTGTTGTTGTTGTTGTTGTTGTTGTTGTTGTTGTTGTTGGGCCGTTTATTGTAGTTGCGATTGATGTTGCGATTGTTGGGATAATTGTTGCGATTATTGTTGTAATTGCTGTTGTTGTTGTATTGGTGATTCTTATCACCGTTTTCCTCCCACTTTCTTTTGACTTGCTTCACATTGGCCTCTTCAGCAGTCTGTTCTTTAATTCTTTCTTCAATCTGGTTCACTAGTTTGTGAGCCATTCTACATGCCTGTTGTATGGAGGCGGGATCGTGTGAACTTATATCTTCTTGGATTCTTTCCGGTAATCCTTTCACAAACGCGTCGATCTTCTCTTCCTCATCTTCGAATGCTCCCGGACACAATAGGCACAATTCTGTGAATCGTCTTTCGTACGTGGTAATATCAAATCCTTGGGTTCGTAACCCTCTAAGTTCTGTCTTGAGCTTATTGACCTCGGTTCTGGGACGGTACTTCTTGTTCATCAAGTGCTTGAATGCTGACCACGGTAGTACGTACGCATCGTCTTGTCCCACTTGCTCTAGATAGGTATTCCACCATGTTAACGCAGAACCTGTGAAGGTATGTGTAGCGTACTTTACTTTGTCCTCTTCAGTACACTTACTTATGGCAAACACCGATTCGACCTTCTCGGTCCACCGTTTCAATCCGATCGGTCCTTCGGTTCCATCAAATTCCAAAGGTTTGCAGGCAGTGAATTCTTTGTAGGTGCATCCTACACGATTTCCTGTACCGCTAGATCCAAGGTTATTGTTGGTATGTAGCGCAGCCTGTACTGCGGCTATGTTTGAAGCTAGAAAAGTACGGAATTCCTCTTCATTCATATTCACGGTGTGTCGAGTAGTCGGTGCCATTTCCTTCAAAATAGTCAAATGGAACAAGTTAATCATACAGAATATTAAGAGTAGTTAATAGTATTTCGTAGCATAATATGAACTCATTTATAAAAGCTTTTTCTTCATATTAGCATTTTATAAGTTTAAATTCGGGTAGTACCTACCCGTTAAGTTCATACTTAGTAGCTAATATACAATTCAACTACTACAATTCTATATGAAAAACTGATTATAATAATATTTCGCGTTCAAACTTTTATACAATATTTTACAAACTTACAATACCGCTTATTTTACATAAAGCATGAAATATAGCACACAATAACTTTGATACAAGATAGTTGTGAAGATAATTATAGCTAGTACACAAGTCGTTCAGCAAAGGCAATAAAGACACGTAATTCATACGTCCAGAAACAAGTCATGCATTCTGGTTTTACTAGGACTACTTCCCATCCTTGGTCTTGTGGAACATAACCGTTATGGCCGTTGATAAGATAGCGTGTTGTAACGTCGTCAAAGGGACGAGGGTTACGTAATGTCCAACAGTCCCGTAACAATCTAAAAACCTCATTTCTTACCCCAATTACCGACTCCGTCACTTATGGGAACGTTTTGTTTAATAGTTGTAGGCCGATGTTCTTGTTCTCACTTTGGTGAGAAGCGAACATTACTAATCCGTAAGCATAACATGCTTCTTTATGTTGCATGTTAGCCGCTTTTTCTAAATCACGAAGTCCAATATTCGGATATATTGAGTCAAAATAATTTCTTAACCCATTGCGTAAAATAGCATTTGGGTTCCCCGCAATATATGCGTCAAAGTAAACACATCGTAACTTATGGATTTCCCAATGTGATATCCCCCATCTTTTGAACGAAAGCCTTTTATAAACCAAGGCATTCTTGGAACGTTCTTCGAATGTCTTACAAACTGATCTCGCCTTAAATAGTTGTGCCGAAGAATTCTGACCGACTCTAGACAAGATTTCATCAATCATGTCTCCGGGTAGGTCTCTTAAAATATTGGGTTGTCTATCCATTTTGTGTTTTTATACTGTAAAATAGACAAGAGTTAGATTCATAAAAAAAATACTTATTAATACAAGCAATTTTTACATATATCATAAAGCATAAGCACACTATATTACATATATTACACCACACGAATACAACTATCTTATTCCGACTCACTTGTTTCTTCTTCTTCTTCAGTTTTGGTTCGTTTTGCCAAGTTTCTAGGGATATATGATGTTCCCTAATACGAGCCGTCGTTATCCACATTGGTTTAGAAAAACCTGGTGGTTTAGAGGTTCCCGGGTCATTATTACAACTTAAGGACTTCGGGGGTTGACGATACATATAAAGTTCATCGGGGTTGGAATTAGATTTCTCTATTTTTATACCCTTTCCCTTATTATTTTCTTTTGCCTTTTTAAATTCAGTTGGGGTAATTTCTATAACATCATCGGAATTCTCGTCGGAATCCGATTCATCGGAGAATTGGTAATCCTCCCAATATTTTGCTTCCTTAGCGGAAACACCATTGACCATAATTAACCTTGGTCGGTTGGTTGAGGATTTTCTTTTACTTAACCTTTTTATTATTTCCCCCACCGGTTCTATTTCTTCATCCGGTTCTGATTCTTCTTCCGGTTCCGATTCTTCTTCTGGTTCCGACTCTTCTTCCGGTTCCTCTTCGGGAACTTGTGAATCAGTCCACGAATCATTCCAATTTACATTTGACTCTTCATTATTATTAGGTGAGTCAATGGGACTTGTTCTAGAGGTAGACATCTATCACATAATATCAAACGCGTTAAGAGATTAATATATCACATAATATGCACATGTTAAAAAATATATAGTTTCCAACAAAATTTGTTAAGCAATCATTTTTCAAGTAAACACGGTCGAAGTCCAGACTCACTAATGCATCCTAACAAACTCGATAAGACACACTAATGCAAAATTCTGGTTCTCTAAGACCAACGCTCGGATACCAACTGAAATGTCCCGTTCTTATTGATTAAAAACGTTCCATATTAATTGATTTCGTTGCGAGGTTTTGACCTCTATATGAGACGTTTTTCAAAGACTGCATTCATTTTTAAAACAAACCATAACCTTTATTTCATAAATAAAGGTTTAAAAAGCTTTACGTAGATTATCAAATAATGATAATCTAAAATATCCTGTTTACACACGACCATTACATAATGGTTTACAATACAAATATGTTACAACAAAATAAGTTTCTTGAATGCAGTTTTTACACAATATCATACAAACATGGACTCCAAATCTTGTCCTTATTTTAGTATGCAACAGTTGAAGCTCTTAGTATTCACCTGAGAATAAACATGCTTTAAACGTCAACAAAAATGTTGGTGAGTTATAGGTTTAACCTATATATATCAAATCGTAACAATAGACCACAAGATTTCATATTTCAATACACATCCCATACATAGAGATAAAAATCATTCATATGGTGAACACCTGGTAACCGACAATAACAAGATGCATTTTTAAGAATATCCCCATCATTCCGGGACACCCTTCGGATATGATATAAATTTCGAAGTACTAAAGCATCCGGTACTTTGGATGGGGTTTGTTAGGCCCAATAGATCTATCTTTAGGATTCGTGTCAATTAGGGTGTCTGTTCCCTAATTCTTAGATTACCAGACTTAATAAAAAGGGGCATATTCGATTTCGATAATTCAACCATAGAATGTAGTTTCACGTACTTGTGTCTATTTTGTAAATCATTTATAAAACCTGCATGTATTCTCATCCCAAAAATATTAGATTTTAAAAGTGGGACTATAACTCACTTTCACAGATTTTTACTTCGTCGGGAAGTAAGACTTGGCCACTGGTTGATTCACGAACCTATAACAATATATACATATATATCAAAATATGTTCAAAATATATTTACAACACTTTTAATATATTTTGATGTTTTAAGTTTATTAAGTCAGTTGTCCTCGTTAGTAACCTACAACTAGTTGTCCACAGTTAGATGTACAGAAATAAATCGATAAATATTATCTTGAATCAATCCACGACCCAGTGTATATGTATCTCAGTATTGATCACAACTCAAACTATATATATTTTGGAATCAACCTCAACCCTGTATAGCTAACTCCAACATTCACATATAGAGTGTCTATGGTTGTTCCGAAATATATATAGATGTGTCGACATGATAGGTCGAAACATTGTATACGTGTCTATGGTATCTCAAGATTACATAATATACAATACAAGTTGATTAAGTTATGGTTGGAATAGATTTGTTACCAATTTTCACGTAGCTAAAATGAGAAAAATTATCCAATCTTGTTTTACCCATAACTTCTTCATTTTAAATCCGTTTTGAGTGAATCAAATTGCTATGGTTTCATATTGAACTCTATTTTATGAATCTAAACAGAAAAAGTATAGGTTTATAGTTGGAAAAATAAGTTACAAGTCATTTTTGTAAAGGTAGTCATTTCAGTCGAAAGAACGACGTCTAGATGACCATTTTAGAAAACATACTTCCACTTTGAGTTTAACCATAATTTTTGGATATAGTTTCATGTTCATAATAAAAATCATTTTCTCAGGATAACAACTTTTAAATCAAAGTTTATCATAGTTTTTAATTAACTAACCCAAAACAGCCCGCGGTGTTACTACGACGGCGTAAATCCGGTTTTACGGTGTTTTTCGTGTTTCCAGGTTTTAAATCATTAAGTTAGCATATCATATAGATATAGAACATGTGTGTAGTTAATTTTAAAAGTCAAGTTAGAAGGATTAACTTTTGTTTGCGAACAAGTTTAGAATTAAGTAAACTATGTTCTAGTGATTACGAGTTTAAACCTTCGAATAAGATAGTTTTATATATATGAATCGAATGATGTTATGAACATCATTACTACCTCAAGTTTAGTAGGTAAACCTACTGGAAGTGACAAGAAATGATCTAGCTTCAAAGGATCTTGGATGGCTTGAAAGTTCTTGAAGTAGGATCATGACACAAAAACAAGTTCAAGTAAGATTTTTACTCGAATTAAGATAGTTTATAGTTATTGTAATTGAATCAAAGTTTGAATATGAATATTACCTTGAATAAGAAAGATAAACTACTGTATATAACAAAGGTTTCTTGATCTTAGATGATTACTTGGAATGAATTAGAAAGCTTGGAAGTAAATTAGTAAACTTGAAGGGATTTTTGAAGTGTTCTTGAAGTGTTCTTCCTATGATGATTATAGCTTGATTCTTGAAGTGATTTTTGATGAAGATGATGATTAACTACTGGAAAAATACGTTCATAATAGTGTGTGTGTGTGTTGAGAGAGAATTAGAAAGAGAGTTGGAAGTGAAATGGAGTGAATGATGAGTGGTAATTGGTGAGTGGTGAGTGGGGTTAAAAGGAGTTCTAGTTTGTTGACTAGCTCATGGTAGAAGTTAAAATTGATTAGTCATACATGACATAATCAAGAGTGGAATCCCATGCTAGTTCCTATTGGTATATACCCATAGTAAGTACGTTTTGAAGCTGTGTATAATACGGGTAAGAATACGACTAGAATTCTTGATGCAAGAAAAGAATGGGAAAGTAACTGTAACCATTTTCGTTAAGTATGAGTGTTTTGATATATGTCTTGAAGTCTTCCAAAAGTATTTTAATACATCTAAATACACTACATGTATATACATTTTAACTGAGTCGTTAAGTCATCGTTAGTCGTTACATGTAAGTGTTGTTTTGAAACCTTTAAGTTAACGATCTCAATTAATGTTGTTAACCCATTGTTTATTATATCTAATGAGATGTTAAATTATTATATTATCATGATATTATGATATATTAATATATCTTAATATGATATATATATATACATTTAAATGTCGTTACAACGATAATCGTTACATATATGTCTCGTTTCGAAATCCTTAAGTTAGTAGTCTTGTTTATATGTATATAACTCATTGTTAATATACTTATGGAGATACTTACTTATCATAATCTCATGTTAACCATTTGTATATCCATATATATATCGTCATGTCGTTTTTACAAGTTTTAACGTTCGTGAATCGCCGGTCAACTTGGGTGGTCAATTGTCTATATGAAACATATTTCAATTAATCAAGTCTTAACAAGTTTGATTGCTTAACATGTTGGAAACATTTAATCATGTAAATATCAATCTCAATTAATATATATAAACATGGAAAAGTTCGAGTCACTACAGAGAAGACATGCACTTTTTATGTTTTACATACTATACACGAGTACTTAAACTTTATATATGAGTGGGTGATATAACGACACAAATTTTTCCCTTAGCTCGGTAACGTTTAACTATTGGTTTTTGAACCGGTAGACGCGAATCTTAGATATGGATCCATAGGGTTTGACATCCCCACTCGGGCTAGTCGCGCTAGCATTTAACGGGTGTTTAATACTTCGTAAACTTACGCACTCGCCAATTGTACTTTTAGGGGGTTATATTTATATTACTTTGTTAAGTTAGTTACCGGGTGCCCACGGATAAGCATATTCTTTATCATATGGATTTGAGATACTGTTTTGAATACGAAATCTCGTGGTCTACATTACATTGTTGTTTACAATCAAACTATAGCTCACCAACATTCGTGTTGACTTTTTAAGCATGTTATTTCTCAGGTGCTTAGACGATTTGCTTCTGCTGTTATAGACTCGCTATGTTAGACTTCTGCTGCATTGTTTAGAGATGTCTCAATCATGGAACTTTTACTTTGCATTCACAACTTATGTTACATTTGAACAATGATTTTGTAATGACCTTTGAGTCACGTACTTATGTTAATGCTCTCTATTCGTAGAAGCACGTTATCTTTGTAAAACATTTGACGTTGGTAAAGACGTCATCTTTTGTAAAACATTTGACGTTAGTAAAGACGTTACCTTTTCATGAATGCAAAACTTGTTTTAAAACAGCATATAGTGTTTTAACCATGTAAAGATCCTGTTGTTGATGATCCGTACACGTTGATTTTATACGGGGCGTCACATATTTCCTATCAAATATCAATTCTATCCTTATATAAACTAACAATGCAATTAATGAAATTTATTTTAAAGTGATGATAATTTAACTAGTATTTTATAATGTTTTACTTGTTGATTGTAAAATCGAACTTGCAACATGAAGAAGCGGCATCGAAAGAACCCGGACTTTTATGACCTTTTCGACTAGCTAGTCGATCGGTTCATCAACGAATAAATCTACGTAAATCGGGTTCGGATCAACCCTCAAAGGTTCATCGTCTAGCAAAGTAATCGGTGGTTCTGGTTGTGCACGTCTTTGCATTATGCCTTCCGAACAATTATATTTTGGACAGTAGAGAAGTACTTTTCATGCTCCTTCATGCGTAAAAGAAAGACCCTGGCGTTCTCGATATTGTTGTCCCACTGCTTCCATGATATCCATGTCACTAACTCCACTTCGCCAGCCTTTTTTTTAATTTAATGTGAATAGAAAATAAAAACTTTGATTTCGCATGACATTTTCCCTAATTTTTTCAGTTATTTGATCGTTGTTCCTTTCGCGATCAACCGCACGATTATAGTTGGCTACAATCGTATTCTAAAACGAAGCGTACGTTTGTGAGTTTTCGATTTATGGATTTTCCGAAACATTAAGCCAACGTTCCGCCAATATTCTTTCTTCTTCTTGAGTTCAAATCATAACTTGAAGTTTCGGGCGATCTCTTGTTTCACCTACTTTTTTATTTCCTTTCCTTTAGCTTTTTGTTGTTCGGTTTTGGATGTTCGGGTTGTGTTTCGGGTACGGATACAATAGTTGGTTATGTTGAAGGTTGTGGAATGTATGAAATTTGTTGTGAAAAGAATTGTTGTTGTTGGTTAAATAGGAATTGTTGTTGTTGTTGTGTAAAGTATGAGTTGTTGTGAAATGATATTTGTTGTGGGAATGGTAGTTGTTGTGGTGGTTGAACAAATTGTTGGTGTTGTTGAAATGCGTTTAGTTGTGGTTTGAATTATGAAAAACTAGTTTGACTTGGAGAAAAATTACTAGTTTGATTCGATGACGGATTATTTTGTGACAATATTGGATTGTTGATCATATGGTTGTAAAAATCGTGGTTATTTGATTGATACATTTTTTGGATGAAATGGTAATAAGATTGTATGAAATAGTAGTAAGACTCTATGAAATGATAGAAAGTTGTATGAAATGGTTGTGTAACGAGTTGTATTTATAACTAAAAAATATTGATTTAAAAAAAATTAATATATGGATATATAAGTTACCGTTAAAGATATTTTGATTTATTATTTTTTATTCAACTATTATGTTCTTTTGAATTAAAAAAAAAAACATAAAAGATTGAAGCGAGACCCGCATTTCTTCCATCAAGCCTCGTGACTGACAAACTCATTGACAACTCGCTGCCTATCATCGTTATATCTTGACTATAGTTAACGATTGTGGTGACTATAAGATAGGAACTTGTTGGAATAAGATCTGATGAGTCAAAATGTTTTACAGGAAGTTAGAGTCTGGAAGTTAGAGTCTGGAGATGCAAGTTGCAGAATCTGTTTGTGTGAACGGTTTAATTACTTGGTAAAGAAGCTATGGGAATTCTGGAGATCTGGATAAATATTTAGAAGATCACGTTTTGATTTGATATTATCTCTAGAAGATAAACACTGATTTGTTTAGAATATTAATAAGTTTTAGTTTATCTTTTCCTATCTTTTAGTCAAGTAGTTTTGGAAACCAAATCTTGGAGATTTGGTTTAACCTTGTATAAATAGGGGTACGATGTTCATTGTATTTTGTATCTCTCAAGCACGATTACTTTGTCTTTCATATTATATATCATTCGTGTTCTCTCAATTTTGTTCATATAATTTGTATCTATTGTTTATTGAGAGTTTAGTGTTCATAATCAAGTTATTGTGAACTAATAACTGGTATCAGAGCGGGTTTGGTGTAAATCCAATTCGGTAATCTTAAAACGATCCATATATTGTTCAAAGATGTCCTCCAGTACCATCCCAACTCCAGTTATGGCTGGTAAAGGAGTGCCAATTTTCGATGGCACAGACTTTGCAACCTGGAAACTAAAAGTTCCATGGTTTCTTGGTTCGATTCATGAAGATGCTGAACAAGTCCTTACAGTAGGACCTATTATACCTGGTACAATGGTTGAAGCTGTTCCTGCTACAAGTACTGCTTCTGCTCAACCTGCTTATCTTCGTGAAAAACCAAGAGATAAGTGGACAGAAGCAGAAGCCATAAAGTTCAAGCTTGATAGCAAGATAAGAAGTATTATAGGTAATGGTGTTACTGTTCCAATTCTCAGGAAGATCAGTCATGCTAAAACTGCAAAAGCTATGTGGGATCTCTTGCTTAATGACTATGAAGGTGTCACAGTTGTTAAGACTCAGAAGAAAAAGAATCTGATAAGGTGTTATGAAAATTTTGCTGCTCAGCCTAAAGAATCATTGAGTGATCTTCATTCAAGATTCCAGGTTCTGATTAATGATCTTGAAAGTGTTGGTGTAGAGAAAACACAACAAGTGTTGTGTCAAAAGTTCATTGAACTGTTACCTTCAAACTTTGAATCTGTGATTACATCAATGGTAATCAGTGAAAAGATAGACACTTATGAACTAAGTGAGTTGTTTGGCATATTGTCAAACTTTGAAGAATCACAGTTGAAGAACAAGATCAATGCTAAGAGAGTTGTTAAAGATCCAGAAGCTGCATTGATAGCTACTACTAAGAAGAACAAGCAACTGTTCTCTAGTTACTCTAGTAGGGTTGATTCTGAAAGTGATGAGACCTCTGATGATAGTGATTCTGATGTAGATGAGGAGATTCAGGATCTGGAAAGTCAAGTGGCTCTTTTGACTCAAAGGATTGAGCAGAAGAAGTTTGGTTTTAAGAAGGGTAAAGGCAAGAGTTCTTTTGATCCAAAGAAAGCTAAATGTTTCAAGTGTGGCAAGATAGGTCATATAGCTGCTGATTGCTGGTCCAAGAGTGAAGGAGGTTCAAGTTTCAACAAACCTGTTGACAAAGCAAGAAAGTATAAACTCAAGTACAAGAAGATGAAAGGTGAAGCAGAAAAGTTGAAGAATAAAGAACAGGAGAAAGCATTGTACACAGAAGCATGGGAAGATGAAGATTCATCATCTGATGATGAAGAGGATAAGTGTCTGATGGCTATAATTGAAAAGGATAGTGAGTCTAGCAAGTTTGAGGAAGATTTGAAAGCTATTGAGAAGATGGATAAAGACTCTACTTGTAACAAAGGTTCTGCCTATAAGGTACAAAACTTTGTAAACTATCTTAATAATGAAAAAGTGAGAATGTTTCAGTATTTGTTGCTTGATTTCAATTGGTGCTTAGAGGATAGTGACAGGTTAAGAACACAGATCATTGAGCTTAAGAACACCATCAAAGATAAAGATGCTGAAATTAAAGTATTAAAAGAATGTGAGGTAGAACTTGACACATACAAAATGGCATATTCAGAAGAAACTAAACGGTTAAATACTGAATTAGGAAGATCAATTAAAAAGGCAAACCATTATGAAAATATTTGCAAATCTTGGTGTGTTTCTTCCAAAAAGAATTCTGATGCTATTGCTAAGCAAGTACCAAATGATGTCAAAGCTATACTTGGTGAAAACTACACATTAGATAATAATGTGGAAGTTGATCCTATTATATTTAAGCCTGACATTTTACCAAATACTTTTATAAAATTTGATGGTGAGAGAAAAATTTTAACTAATGCTTTTGTAAGATCAACTGAGTTTGTAAAATCATTAGAACCTGTTAAACCTTCAGAGACTATAATTTTAGACTGTAGAAATCCATCAGAGTCTGAACTATTGAAACCTTCAGACTCTAACAGTTTAGTCTCTAAAAGTGAAAGTGTATGTTCTGACCTAGAATCTGACACCCAAGAATCAAGTAGCATAAGTGATACTGAATCATCTTCTGATAGTGTCACTTGTCCAGATCCTAAATGGTCAACTAAAAGAAAGTCAAAGTCAAAACAGGCTAAGACTATTAAAAAACTGAAAAGGAGAATTTCAAAGCTTAGTGAAAGATTAAAGGGTCAAGAAAAATTCTCAAAATCATCTTGTTTTCCTGAAAATTTCAAAAAGGTATGGAAACCTAAAGTTTGTGAAAATAAAGGTGTTTTGAAAACAGTGATGGATAAGTTGATCTGGATTGGTAACAAAGCTTTTGTATGGAGAGTTAAATACACTCCATCTGAACCCACTGCAAAGTGGGTTCCCCCTAAGATTTAATCATTTTTCTTTTGCTTGTGTCTTGTGTAGCAGGGTAATAAGTGGTATTTAGACAGTGGTTGCTCAAGACACATGACTGGATGCAAAGAGCATCTTGTAGGGTTTGTAGAAGAAAAGGGTCCTTCTGTGAGATATGGTGATAATTCTGTTGCAAAAACTATTGGTTATGGTACTATTATTGCTGGAAGTGTGTCATTCAAGAAAGTTGCTTTAGTTGAAGGGTTAAAGCATAATCTGCTAAGTGTGAGTCAAATTGCTGATGAAGATTGTGAGATCAGAATAAGAAAGAAAGCTGGAATTATTTATGATCCTAAAGGAAGACCAACTCTTGTTGCCTGGAGATTTCAAAATGTGTATATGCTGGATTTGGATTCTGTTGATTCTGAAATTGAAACATGCTTGTATTCTCAGTCTGTTCCAGAACTTAATTGGCTTTGGCATAAAAGGCTATCTCATCTGAATTTTAAAAATATTAATGAGCTTTCCAAAAAGAAGCTTGTTAGAGGTTTGCCTCAGCAACCTTTCAAGAAAGATAAACCTTGTTCTGCTTGCATTATGGGTAAACAAACCAAAACAAAGTTTCCCTCAAAATCCCTAGCTACTATTAGTGATCCACTTCATATGCTTCATATGGATCTTTTTGGTCCAATGAACACTAGTAGTCTAGGTGGGAAAAGATACACTTTGGTTGTTGATGATGAGTATTCAAGGTTTACCTGGGTTATCTTTTTAGCTGCAAAGAGTGATGCTCCTGAAGAAATCATTAATTTAATCAAGAAAGAGCAGGTTCAAAAAGGTGTTCATGTTAAACAATTGAGAAGTGACCATGGCACTGAATTCAAGAATGTTACTTTAATTGAATTTTGTGAAGAATCTGGAATTGGTCAAAATTTCTCAGCTGTTAGAACTCCACAACAGAATGGAGTTGCTGAGAGAAGAAATAGAACACTTATTGAGGCAGCCAGAACCATGTTATGTCAATCAAATGTTGCACTCAGATTCTGGGCAGAAGCTGTCAATACAGCTTGTTATACTCAAAACAGGTCATTAATTGTGAAGAGACATGGCAAAACTCCCTATGAATTGTATCATAAAAAGGTGCCTACTATTCATTACTTTCATGTATTTGGATGTAAGTGCTATATTTTGAATCAAAGGGATCAGCTTGAAAAGATGAGGCCAAAATCTGATGAAGGTGTGTTTATTGGTTATTCTTCTGTGTCTAAAGCATATAGAGTGTATAATAAGAGGAGGATGAAGATTGAAGAATCCATTAATGTTTCCTTTGATGAAAGTCCCATTGAAATGGATCAATCCTCTAGTTCTGAGCATTCTGCACTTGGTGAATTGTCAAATTTAATTTCTGGTAACAGTACTCAGACTCTAGATTCAGAGTCTGAGACAGATGAATTTAATTTGTCTGGACTGAAACATTCTGCAGATAATGCTCTCACTGAAGAAGTTCAACAAGAAGATGAGCCAATTGTTATTCATGAAGATGATCAACCCTCCAATACTACTGTGAATCCTGTTGTTCCTATTAGAAAATCTTCTAGAAATATTGTTATTCCAAAGCATCTTGAAGATTATGTTGTAGATCCTACTGGTTTACCTAAAACTGGTTCTTCGTCTCAGACACCTGTGTCTGATTTTGCAATTGCTAATTATTGTTTCTTCTCAAATTTTCTTTCACTCATTGAACCCAAAGAAGTAGATGAAGCATTGTCAGATAATGATTGGGTTGAAGCTATGACTGAAGAATTGACAGAGTTTGAAAGAAATGATGTGTGGGAATTGGTTCCAAAACCTGAAGGTAAAACTGCAATTGGCACTAAGTGGGTTTATAGAAACAAGGTTGATAAAGATGGTATTGTGGTTAGAAACAAAGCAAGGTTGGTGGCTCAAGGGTATAGACAAGAAGAAGGTATAGATTATGATGAGACATTTGCTCCTGTTGCTAGAATTGAAGCAATCAGATTGTTTCTAGCTTATGCTTCAGATAAAGACTTTGTGGTGTTTCAAATGGATGTGAAGAGTGCTTTTCTGAATGGTATTTTGCAAGAAGAGGTGTATGTGAAACAACCTCCTGGTTTCAAAAATAAGAAGTTTCCAAAACATGTTTACAGGTTGAAGAAAGCTTTGTATGGTCTGAAACAAGCTCCCAGAGCCTGGTATGATACTCTGTCAACATTTCTTCTAGAAAAGAAATTTTCTAGAGGAGCTATTGACAAGACTCTATTCATCAAAAAGGAGAAAGGTGATGTGTTACTGGTTCAAATTTATGTTGATGACATTATTTTTGGGTCTACTAATCCAACTTTGAGAAAATGGTTTTCAGATATAATGTCAAAAGAATATAGGATGAGTAATTTGTGTACTCTAAACTATTTTCTTGGGCTTCAAATTAAGCAAAGTCAAGAGGGTATTTTTATTAACCAAAGTAATTATGTTTCTGATATGCTTACTAAGTTTGGTTTTAAAAATTGTTCCACTTTAAGAACCCCAATGAGTATTTCTGAAAAGCTTGATAAAGATGAATCTGGAAAACCAACTTGTCAATCAACCTATAGAGGTATGATTGGATCTTTGTTATACTTAACTGCTAGTAGACCTGATATAATGTTTGCTACATGTATGTGTGCACGTTATCAGTCAGATCCTAAAGAGTCTCATTATAAGGCTGTGAAAAGAATTTTTAGATACCTGAAAGGTACTCCTAACCTGGGTCTTTGGTATGCTAAAGACTCAGGGTTTGATCTAATTGGTTATACAGATGCAGACTATGCAGGTTGTAAGTTAGACAGAAAAAGCACATCTGGTGGTTGTCAATTGTTAGGTGGCAAATTGGTGAGCTGGTCAAGTAAAAAGCAGAATTCAGTTGCTACTTCAACAGCAGAAGCTGAATATGTAGCTGCAGGGAGTTGTTGTGCTCAATTGCTTTGGATGCAACATCAGTTATTGGATTTTGGATTATCATTAACCAAAACTCCAATCATGTGTGATAATGAAAGTGCTATTGCTATTACTGAAAATCCAGTGTTTCATTCCAGGACTAAGCATATAGAGATCAGGCATCATTTTATAAGAGATTGTGTTGAGAAAGGCAAAGTGGTGTTAAAACATATTGGCACAAAAGATCAACTGGCAGATATTTTTACTAAGGCACTTCCTGAAGAGAGGCATTTTTATCTTCTTGGACAACTTGGAATGTTAAATCCATCAGCTGAAATGTTGTCCAGTAATGAAATTTCTTGAGTCTGAATTATTTTCTTAGAGTCTGGGTGACGTAATATTGTTCAGAGTCTGGGAAAGTTTACTCAAGTGTATTTTTGTGTATAAATTTGTTTCCTTCTTTCGTCAAATATAGTTTTTTTTTTAAATTTCGTTTTTAGGCTAAATTTTTTTTTCTTTATTCTATTTCCTAAAATAAAAGGGTCAAATTTGGTATTAATAAAGGGAGTTAATGGTAACTTTTTAAAAATTTTTGTCAGGAGTATTAATTTGATAATGATTGTGTCAATCTTTTTGATAACTTTCTGTTATGATGCATTGGGTCAATCTTGGCTGTGCAGACCAACCTGCAGATTCTGAGCAATCAGAGTCAAAGTTGTTACCCAAGAATTGAATTGAATTGAATTGTACAAATTGCCATTCTCGAGTATCTTTTCCGCCCTACACCGACACCGGGTTTAGTTGGCTCGGTAATTTTACTCGACGTGTGGTTGTTTCGAAACAGGGAACAACTTTGAATACACAAGCTTGTAACCCGCGGATGAACCGCACACTAGAGCCTTATTGGGGCTAAAACCAATAACGAGAGCCTTTTTGGTATCATTGGAATTAACGGTATACTCCACCCCATGATGTTACACAAACAGAGCAGGCAGAAGGGATGGATGAGGAAATCCCACTCAATTCAAACCCACCTTCTCCCACTGCTCAAGAACAAAATTCTTCATTAAACAACCTTGTGAGCTCACCAGCTCATACTGAGAATATTCACATGTCTGCAAACCTAGTTGTTCCAGCACCCATAGATGCACATCAAACATCTATTAGGCAAGGTGCTGCAAGTACAACTTCACCACCTCTGCTAGAGGTTGGTGAGGGGAGTACTTTAACCCAGCCTAAACCATCTAGGATAGTGAGCTTGGATAACCTCATTACAGTTACTGAATTAACCCCCTCAGATAACTTAAATCAAGTCCCAATCCTGGACTTATCAAACCAAACTCAAGACCAATCTATGGCTAAACTTACCTCAGACATCAGTCTGCCACTCCACTCTCCAAATGTCCAATCCTTACACATTCTTGCACAGGCTGCCAATGCTTCATTCAGATCACAGGATGAAGTACAAGTCTCAATAACTTCTTTGTCCAAGGATCACTCTACTTCACAACAGGTAAGTGTTGAGGACATACAACCTTTATTAATCCCAACTGGTTCTACATTGCAGACTGAGGCACCAGTCACAGAGGTTGGCTTTTCTCAAGCTTTGACTTCTATGGCTCAGGAGTTTGATGACAAGCTTCAGGGTGTGCAGTCACAAATTAATAAACTTCATTCTAACTTTAATAATAATTTGGTTTCAAGTAATGAGGTGTTGGAGGTTAGGAGGTTGGTTGGGATTGTACAGGGTTCTGGTGATATTGCAGGTTTTGGTGATCGATTGAGCAGTTTGGAGGCTAAGATGCAGGGTGTTGAAGAAATTAAAGAGTGTTTTGCTGGTTTTGCCTCAGATATCAAGTCTATTAAGGATGATCAAGCTGAAATTTGGAGATTCTTATCTGCTCTCTCTCAAGATGATGTCAAAAAGGGGGAGAAACGAAAGAGGTTAGCTGCAGGTGGTGATGGTGAGTCTTCCAAAAGGGCTCATATTGAGGGGGAGTTACAGGTTGAGGGGGAGAATAATGATAATGAAAGAACTGAAACTGAAGCTGAGGTTATTGAAACTGAAGTTGTTGATGCTGAAGTTGTTCCAATGGTTGAAGATGAGATTGTTGTTAGAGATGATGGTGATCAAGTTAGAGATGATGGTGATCAAGCAGTTTCTCAAGAAAATGTTGAAAATGTTCAAGTTGTGGTTGCAAATGTAAGTCAAATGGGTACAGGTGATGGTGTTGACACAGGTGAGGATGTACAAATGAATGTTGAAGAGGGTGGTGCTAGGGTTGATCAATCTGGTGTTCAAAC
The DNA here is from genome assembly GCF_046630445.1 of Rutidosis leptorrhynchoides. NCBI lineage: Eukaryota > Viridiplantae > Streptophyta > Magnoliopsida > Asterales > Asteraceae > Rutidosis > Rutidosis leptorrhynchoides. Next base: position 97,608,736 of record NC_092335.1, read on the forward strand.
CGATGTTGGTGTAAGTGGTACTCAAATCATAGTTGGTGGTCAAGAAAGTGTTCTTGATATTGCTGCTGCTCAAGAGAGGCTGAGGTCTTTGATGAATAAAAGGTTTAGGTTTAAAAGGTATGAAGGAGATGTTGTCAGTGTTGAGATTGTGAAGATTGAAACTGAGGTGAATTTGTTATTAACCATGACCCATTTGTCTGATAGAAGAATAAAGGTGAAAGTGAGTCATATTTTGAGACTTGGTTTTTGTGAATGGAGAGGGTTGGCTGTTTGTATTCAAAGATGTGAGGGAGATAAGGAAATTGTTGATGAAGTGTTTAAGAAAGTTTGTAATTTAGTTCATCTTGTGTTTGAAGAAGGTTTTATTAGCTCGAAGGACTATGAAGTTTTCTGTAGTATGTTCAATTTGGAGATGAAAGAGAGAAGATTTAGAGGACATGTTGGTAGATACTCTGTTCCAGAACATTTGCAGTTCATTGATGAATGTTATGTTGAATATCTAGATGCTCTGATGATTAAAACGACTAGAAACCAAAGGATGCTGATTAGAGTAGAGCAGTTTGAAGGTGCTGACATTAACTTGTTGCTTGGACTGTTAACTAGGTGTACGAATGAACAGAATCATCCTTTTCGGGTTAAATTGTTGAAACATTTGGAAGGTAAGTTGTTTATGTTGAAGAGCATTAAGTCAATGAAGAGCAAATGTAGGTTGATCGAAAAAGAGCTTGCAAAACTGAAGAAGTAGAAAGGGTAGTTTTTGACATCATCAGATAGGGGGAGATTGTTGGAATAAGATCTGATGAGTCAAAATGTTTTACAGGAAGTTAGAGTCTGGAAGTTAGAGTCTGGAGATGCAAGTTGCAGAATCTGTTTGTGTGAACGGTTTAATTACTTGGTAAAGAAGCTATGGGAATTCTGGAGATCTGGATAAATATTTAGAAGATCACGTTTTGATTTGATATTATCTCTAGAAGATAAACACTGATTTGTTTAGAATATTAATAAGTTTTAGTTTATCTTTTCCTATCTTTTAGTCAAGTAGTTTTGGAAACCAAATCTTGGAGATTTGGTTTAACCTTGTATAAATAGGGGTACGATGTTCATTGTATTTTGTATCTCTCAAGCACGATTACTTTGTCTTTCATATTATATATCATTCGTGTTCTCTCAATTTTGTTCATATAATTTGTATCTATTGTTTATTGAGAGTTTAGTGTTCATAATCAAGTTATTGTGAACTAATAGAACTGGTCTAAAATTTAAAAAGTATTACTGCATATTATAATATATCATAATTAATATTTTATAATAAGAGTGAAAAAAAATGTATATCTAACGAAAAATGCATATGTAATAATAAATATATGAGCATGAATTATGTATTTGTATATAAGTATTTCGAGCGTTAATGGATATATCAATGGATGAAACTTTTCATTCATGTCAATATCCATATTCTTCTAGATTCATCCATACCCGTATCCAAATCCATTTAAGTTCATCATATCCATCACGAAACGAATCGAACGGATAGTCATTGTAACTAGTGTGAATGATCACTCGATCGATTCCATTAATAAATTATCTTGTTTTTGTGGCATATTTTAATGTTGTTACTCGTTTGAACAAATTCTAAATATCTTAGTCAAAGTTTCTTCATCCAATCATATTAGGTCATATAGAGGAAGACCGAAAATATCATTACTCTAAATCTTTGACCCACATCTAACACCATACATGCTTTCCTGGAACCTTACTTAATTTTATTTAATCGCCTGCCATACAAGACCATATTTCCCTGTCATTTTTTAAAATTAGTCCCCCCCTATAAAATCATCAATCTTCAACTCATATAATCACTTCAAATATCACACACAACAAAATAATTCAAGAACAATGTTTAGAGCCATGAGCATGAGGAAAGCACACGGGGGATATGAAAAATTAATCAGCGAATCTGTATCGAACGAAACGAACACATTGTTGGAGGCTAAAATGCTTAGGTCCGCAACGTTGCCAGCCAGTTTCTACGGGAATTATCCAGTGCAATTTGTAACGGAACAAAAGAAGAAAATAAGTTTCATAGAGAAACAAGTTAAGAAAGTGAGCAAAATTCATCCGTTATTTAGCTTATTCGAAAGGAGAAATAAGAAGAAGAAGGCGACTGCTGTACCCGAATTCTCAAGGTACTTACAGTACCTCAAGGAAGGTGGTATCTGGCGTGCCAATTCGACTAAGCCGGTTATCTACTGATTAGTTAGCTTTATTAATCCTTATTTTTGTCTTATAATATCAAGTGTTCAAAGTATTAGCAAGGTGTTTGACTTGTAAAGTGCTTATGATTCGAGTATTGTTCTACACCTTATATACATTTATTTATACAATTGAATTGAATTTAAACAAATATATTTTGTTGTGGTTCTTTTTAAGGCATTGTAGTCGTTGTTTTGTGTCTGGGGATTTAACGGTTTAACCGTTGTTTGTTGGTCGTTGGTTTTTCCCTAACTACTTGCTAGAGGGTTGTTCATTAATAAAATTTTCGTTGTTCAAAATATATTTTAATGTGGTTGCATAGTCCTCGACACTTTGTTGATCTATAATAATATAGTTGCATTTCAAAAAAATAATATATAAATTATGAGATATGGTAATTTTTGCTTAAGAGCCAAGAGGATAAGTTAAATATCATTTATTTCACTTAAATTATTCAACTACATCACAAAATTTATTTATCAAATAAAAAATGTCTAAATTTATATATTTATTAATTACAATTATATACTCTGTAGTATTTATTTATTGATAGGTTTAACATCATGATCATTAACTTATACTTTTAAGTTACAAGTTAGCTTTTTCCATTACATAAGTGCAGGATAAAAACTATTAGTATACTAGTAGCTAATTTCTCTATAAATCACTAGCTAACAAATGTATAAATCACTAGCTAACAATTTCTCTATAAATCACATACCGAAATTGAGCAACTATACAATCTACCTAAAGGATTTTTCGAAGTTCTTGAAGTGGGAAGTACATCTCGTCTACCACACCAACAATTGACCATTTTGCAAATCAATTTTGAATGATCGCAGGCGAGTTGTAATTTGGGGATTAATGTTTACGATTGAAAACTTGAATGAGATTCAATTTATAATTGCTAGAAATGAGTGGTATCTGTGTTATAAACTTATAATATACATTGATGCTGACTATTACATCCTTGTATGTAATGCACGTGATACAAATTACTGAATATAAGTTAACAGTAGTTAGTCACGAGGATTACTATGAAATCAAATGTAAATATTAGGAATTAACATGCAAATTTTTTTTTTTTTAAGACTCATGATGAAATTAATAGTAAACGTAAGGGACTATTGGCGTAATTAAGACTTTTTTTTACCACATAAAGGATATTAATCCAATTGGAGTTTATTATTCATTGAAATAATAAAAATTCATACTTTAACTTATCTTGTTAAAAATATGTGAACCAAAACATAAATTTGTTTTAGGTTTCTGGCTAAGTGGCTATCAGCATCAATTCTACCTAGCAGAATCTGAATCTTATCGTCATCGTGCCTCGGTTGGAGGAGGCCACTCACTTATTAGATTTGACAAACTTTACAATTTACTCCTTCATTCTTTGACTCTATTACACTACAATCCCTCTATGTATTTATTTAAAGGTAACCATTATGGACCCAAGCTCGAATTCCTATCATATAACACAACGAACTAAATACTTGAATTAAAAAAGATGTGCAAATAAGAAATGGAATGTCTACCATATATCATGAATAATAAAAATAGGGACATTAACCAAAACTATCATTTTCCAAATAAACTATAACAATACGACGTCAGAATTTCTTTTTTCTTTTTTCGAAAAACGTCATCGCAAGGTGGGATTGAGACCTTTGCAACCGGCTGGTCGCAAGGTGCCAAGGTGTTCTTACGACCTTGCGAGTGGTTCGTACCGAGCGAACTCAAAAATTTGAAACGTCATACACTTTGATCCGTTGCTCCGATTCAGGAACTTTTTTCTGAAATCGTGTTTATTTAAATATCTATCTCTAAAAAATAATTCCAAAAAAGGTACCTAAATTCGGAGCTACAAATCAAAATATGACGTTTCAAAGTTTCGAGTTCGTCCAGTATAGACCAGTCGTAAGGTTCACAATCACAAGCCAACCTTGCGACGTCACAAGGTGCCTTGCGACTTGCGAGGATGTTTTTGCAAAAAAGCACAAATTTTGTATTAGTTTGCAAGAGCGTATCGTTATAGTTTGTTCAAAAAATGAGCGTTTTGAATAATATCCCATAAAACTATTCGTATTAGTTTATGAATCAACTTTGTCATTATAATATGTTACGAGTATTATAATCAACTAAATTAGTAAAAAAGTTAAAATCTTTAAATTCAAATAGACATATACTATACTATCTCTTCTTAAAATAATTGTATGTTTATAAGAAATAACTACTAAATATCATTGAACTATTTAACTTTCTTCATTTATATTTCTCAATCATTTATTCATTAAATAAACATGGTCAATAAAGATTTCTAGAGAACAATTTTTTTCAGATAGAGTGTATCTCAAACAAAATAAAAAATGTTGCGAAAAACATGAATGAAAAAATATAGTGGAGCAAAAGCGCAAAGCAATAAAATAAAGGGGTGAAATGTTTCAAAACTAAAAGTCTAAGGGGGCTTAAAGGAATAATCGGGAAAGTTGTGGAGCGTTACGTGGAACATACGATAGCCAACAACTGAGAAAAAAAAGCTGAAAAATTCGTATCGACTTCCTCCACAAGTAAAGGAATTTTTAAACCCACCGATCATCATCTTTTTGTTTCACCTTCTAATTTCTGCTGTTAATTAAATTCACTATTTAAGGTACAACTCTTACCTCATGTTTATTAATTTCTGCATATCATACATGTAGATACATACCTAATTCTGTAAGTACATGTATATCTTAATCTGCAAATCATTTATACATGTTTTCTTACACCAATTAAGTGTTTATGCTAATATTATATGTTGATTTATTAATTTTAATTTATGTACGTCATGTTGATTTTGAAGCTGTTAACTGTGTGGTCATGTGTCTGAATCAATCATTTTGGCTCTTAAATTTTAAATAAGCCTCATTTAAAATAGGTTTCAAACACAGTCACAGAGAGCTGTATGTTATGTGACGGTTCGTTCATCAGTTTTTAGACCGAAAGTTTGATACGCAACCGCCACGTGTCACTGTTTATTCATTTATTTATGTATTTACAAAATAATCAGATTTTTTGTGTGTGCACATTTTGCCCAAAATGAGTTGAAAATTAGGTTTAATATCTAATTCATATTAGGTGGACAGATATTTTTAGAAGTGAAAAATTAGGTTCATTTGTGTTTGTGGTTGCTGTTGATTTATTTTGTTCTGTATAGATACTAAAGTTGTTTGCTTTATGGTTGATTATAGAAAATGTTGAAGATACAGATCTTTTGATGGTATAATAAGTCCGTATAATGCCTTTCACAACGATTGCTTTAGATCGGTTAATAGAACCAAAAGCTTCTAAAAAGCAAATTGCAGCCGATAAAAATGATTCGAGGCAGGGGAGTCGAGTTAATCGTACTGATAAATTAACAGAAAGAAAGCATCATTGGAACCAGATTTCACCTGCTTTGTACGCTACTCCTGAACCAACACCGCTTCCCGATTCTCCATCGTCATTTGCACCATCGCCGTATATTGTTGACCACAAGAGACGTGGGCCACGTCTTTCTAAGGCTTATACGGAGGATGTTATAGCTCTTAACCAAGCTGTAGCTGATGAAAACATTACTGAGATAGTGAAAAGTTTTGAAGCAGAGGATGTTGAATCGTGTAGTGTTGTTGATGATACAGATATTAATATTGTTCGTGACACGATGGTTAATGGAGAACGTGAAAATGGAGATGTTAATGTTGATGTAGCAACTGGACGGGATAATTTGGAGTCTGTTGAGATGGATCGAGACAGTGAGATGGATGATTTTTTTGACCCGCAAGATTCAATGAGTGTTAGGAGCAGCATTGATGGGGGAAGCAGTTGCGGGTTGGAGCGTTCTTTGAATCTTAACAGTTCGGCTTCTGAGTTTTATGATGCGTGGGAAGGTAATTCGGTTTATTTTTGCTATTTTAATCTCAAGATGTGCAATATTTTCATTTACAATATAGGGGTATAGGGCTACTTGCAACAAATGATGAACACATTTTAGTATGATTTCTATCTTCTTGTTTAGGGAACCATTTTTGGTTTAGACCAGGTCAATTTATTCGATTGAAGGTATCAATTTGCTTACCAAAGATAACAGGTCATATCAGAAAAACCAACATGATCAAATTGATGTTCTTTTATCTAGTGTAAGTTAAAAATTGGATCTAAGTTGGTTACTTTATTACAGTACTTATGCAACCAAAACTGTGTATACCACAAAAGAATAACAGCTTAACATATGATTGAGAATATGAATCATAAATGCATCAGTAAATCATGATATTTATGGTTTAAGTCTAAATGTCGTTCCTTGATTCAGAATTGTCGTCTGAGAGTGGATCCCAGCCTTCTTCACATGCTGTTGAGACTGAATTACGTGAAATGCGACTGACTTTATTGGTGGAAATGGAAAAAAGGAAACAAGCAGAAGAATGCATAAAGGATATGCGAAGCCAATGGGTGAAAATACGTGAGCAGTTATCATTTGTCGGGCTGAATCTTTCAGAAGATCCAGCAGTGTTGTTGCAGGACCATTCTGGAGATGATCTTGTTGACGACATATCACGACAGGTTCATCTTATCCGCTTTGTATCAAATTCCATTGGTAGAGGAGTTGCAAAGGCCGAGGTTGAGCTAGAGATGGAATCCCAGTTAGAGTCTAAAAACTTTGAGATTGCTAGATTATTTGATAAATTACGATATTATGAGGCTGTCAACCATGAAATGTCTCAAAGGAATCAAGAAACTATTGGTAAGTGTTACCACTTATGTCAGAAGTGGCAATCTTAACTCAAATACATATGAAGCCAATGGGTAAAGAAAGTAAACTAAAAAGAAAACGGGTAGAACGGGTCGGATATGGTAAATGCCACCCTAGAATGTATTTTTAATCATGAAACAAACTAAAGTATGTCATTGAATAGTACAACTTTTGAGATCATATTTGACACACTGATCTGTTTACTATATATATTTCTCCTTAATAGTAATCATTTTAGGCTATTGAATAATCTTTTTTATACATCCATCATATCATAACCGTGCATCAACATGTTGTATAGTACAACATGTTAATGCATATTCATGGTGATAATATGTCACCACCCAGTTAGACACCATAACTGTTCATCAGGTTGTACAGAATAGGTGCCATGGGTCAACCCAGTGCTACTCGACCTGATTGACCCGTTAAACAACCGGCCCATTTTACACACGTACTTGTTCCTGATATGAAACTTGTTTTGACATTGATATTGTGTGTCAGAAACAATGCGACGTGTAAGGCAAAGAAGGAAGACAAGACAGAGGTGGGTTTGGGGTTCAATTGTTGCTGCAGTTACAGTTGGAAGTGCTGCTGCATTAGTATGGTCTTATGGAAAAGGTTCATCTATAACAGACCATCCTTCATCACAAACTTCTGATGCCAGCCGATCAGGTTCAGCTCAATGATGAAAATACAATCTTATCAGAATAGATTATGCACACGCCAATAAATCAAGAAATTTGACGAAAAAGCATCAATGTGAATAGTAATGCTTATACATAGTTTTTAGGTATAGAATAAGTCAGGTGTATGGAAGTTGAAATGATCTCCATCTTATCAGCCAGTATTTGTTTTTTGTAAGTTTGGCACAATTATATCCCCATATATACCGGTCATTTTGGGCTAATATATTACACCATGAAGTTATGAATAGAAATTTGTATTTATGTTCATCCTAAACTGTCACTCGGTGAACCTTGAATAATGACTATTTTCTTCTTTATGGTTATGGTTATGGGTAGCCAGGTAGCAACCGATTCTTTATAAGCTTGTTAAATGGTTAGCTAATGGTGGCTAAGAGAATCTCTATGTGTGATATCCATGTTTAATAACTACCTTTTGACATCAACCTTAAACCGCAAGTTAGACTACTCTATATTTGTGAGCTTGGTGCCCATGGCGATCTTCGTAACATTGCGAAGACTATGGCCCAATGTTATATCTCAAGGATTTATACTAGATATTTTCAAGTCTCCAATCATCAAGCTACCCCTTGAAGTTTGTTATTATTATTGCTATTTCTTAAATTGAAATTTTACAAGAGTTATCTTAACCGCATCCTCTCACCCTGTGTGTTAGGGCTGGGGGTTAAGTTATGGGTTCGAGCCTCCCGTCCTATTAATTAATCTGTCTGAAATATGGATATCAAGATTGACCCCAGGGGGTTTTATCTCCGATCTATTCAGGATTCAAACCTGATCCGCCTGCCCTTCGAGATGGTTAAAGGATCGGGTTCCTGTAATGTTATTCGGGTTTCCTACCAAACGCGTGTGTGTGCAAATAATGAGTGTCGTTGAAATAAATGATACACTAATGCAAAACTTGCCGTTAAAAAAAAATATACTCCGTATTAATTTTTTATAATACTTTATAAATTATTACGAGTAATATTTATGTCATTTGTAAATGTAAAGGGTGATAATTTTATACTACTAAAACATATTCTCACACTACTAGTCACGCTTCGAAATGTATACAATAATTTTTTTTATATGTGATGTTATGTTATTATTAAAAAAAAAAAAAGAATTCATTTGTAAAGTGCACAAATAAAAAATGAAAAATAAAATAAAATAACAGGGAACAAGAAGATAAGCAGAGCAAAAGAGTGAAAGAAGAAAGGGTGGAACAATGGGGATAATTTTAATCCGTCAATAAAATTATTAAATAAAAAACACTCCCCACTCTTCAACTGAACTAACTAATGGAGCTTTCCCTTCAAACCACATCTCCGATTCTTCCCACCACTCTTTTCAACAACCGTTTTCATATCTCCGCCTTTCCTACCACTCTCCACCGTCAATTTCGATTCCACGCCGTCACCTCTTCCGCCGTTGTTTCTCCCGAAAAACACTCTTTGTCGTCTTCTAACGGCGGAACTCAATTCAGGCAAGAACAACTCGAAGAAGATGAAGAGGATGTTTACGGAACGTCGTCGTCGGCGTATTTGTCGTTGAGCTCAAAACCAGATAGAAATATGGCGATGTTAGACGATTATGAAATGGAAGAACAACTTGGTTATGATCTTGACCCTAACCACCGAAGTGGTCAGTCACTCACTCACTTACTCACTTGTTTCCATTTCTCTACTCTTTTTTTTTTTATTACTTATTATTACTGTCATAATTGATATTGATAATGATACTATATAAAATAAGAATGTGTTACTTCACTTTGTACAATTTAGTATAATGTTAAGTTATAATAGAAGTGAATATATGCATATATAACATGTTAACAATATTTATGCTGTGGCAGTACCATAAAAGGTTAGTAGTAGGACATTTTATAGGGATTGTATAAATTTTTGTAGTATCATAGTTCTCTGCTTTGAACAAAAATTGAATGCACATCAGCACAAATTAGGAACTTATGAAATGTGTGGAAATGGTCACCGCATACCCGTTAAGCCGCGTGCATCTGACCAAAGAGTCAAATAGTCAAAAAGACTCAACTGTCACCTGATAGCATAAATAGGAGTCCATGAAATGTATAATGTCCTAGTTCTTTCAATTTTGGCCATGGTTATGTTGTAATATGTCTACACATATTATGTTTGTTGAATTACTATAAACAGATAAGGAGAGTATTTTCACCTAGCTGTTCGCGACCTATCCGAATGATCCCGTGACCGTTCCCAACCCTTTTCCCTGGCCAGTTCAAGATATGTTGTTAGTGAGGTTTGAACCTGAGACCTCTTGTGAGAATACCAGGACTCCAACCACTAGGCTATCTTGAGTTGGTTGTTTGTAAAGTACTATAACAGCGAATAACTGAAATAGATGGATAATGTGTATGTATGATCACAGGCTATGTAGCTGTTGTAGGGAAGCCAAATGTGGGAAAAAGTACACTTTCTAACCAAATGATAGGTCAAAAGCTCTCGATTGTAACCGATAAACCTCAAACAACAAGACATCGTATTCTTGGCATATCTTCTGCCCCAGAATATCAGGTTTGATTTTTCACAATGCTCATGTTCTGACAGCAATACCTACACTTTTGATGACTATTATCCTCTAAAGTTATTATTATTATTTTTATTTTTTTGTATAAAACTGTATTGATTTTGTTATGTAGATGATATTATATGATACGCCTGGTGTTATCGAGAAGAAAATGCACAAGTTGGATTCAATGATGATGAAGAATGTTCGTAGTGCTACAATCAACGCAGACTGCGTATTGGTGGTTGTTGACGCTTGCAAAACGCCCCAAGATGTAATGTCAATTTATTAATTAGTGTGTATGCAACAACTTGTTCTGTTACCGGTTTAATTATATTTATTTATTTATTTATTTATTTATTTATTTTTTGTGTTGGTTTAGATTGATGAAGTGCTACAAGAAGGTATAGGAGAGCTTAAAAGTAAGGTGCCTGTTTTGCTGGTCTTGAATAAGAGAGATCTCATCAAACCTGGTGAGATGGCAAAGAAACTCGAGGTAAGATTAAACTGAAAAATATCAGATTTTGGTAACTTGTTATTATATCGTACATTAATTAGTATCGTAATCGTAATTATTGCAGTGGTATGAGAAATCTACTGATGTAGATGAAGTTATACCGGTGAGTGCAAAGTATGGTCATGGTGTTGATGATGTAAAGGATTGGATACTATCAAAACTTCCTCTTGGGCCCGCGTATTATCCCAAGGCACGTTAATAATAGTTGTCGATTTGCTCGTCTGTCTTTTTTAAAGGGTTGTTTGGCTTTGCGTTTTGGAGCTGATAAGTTGATTATTAGCCTTTTTTATGTTTGGATGAACAGATTCTTTAATCTGTTTTCTTTTTGTTGGAGCAGGACATAACTAGTGAGCATCCTGAAAGATTTTTCATAGCAGAAATCGTTAGAGAAAAGATCTTCATGCAATTCCGTAATGAAGTTCCATATGCATGTCAGGTAACCTTGCACTCCTTGAACCAAACGTTTGAGTAAATAAATTCAGTTATATATTGTTATAAAAATTATATCTTATTATTGTTTGACAGGTGAATGTTATAAATTACCAAACGAGACCTAATGCGAAGGATTTCATTCAAGTCGAGATTGTTGTTGAGAAAAACACACAGAAAATCATCCTAATAGGAAAGGCATGTGAGCTTTGTATTCATTCTTGCTTCTGTTAACTTCACTGAATATGCAATTGTCACATTTTATTCTGTAAACTTGAACTTTTTCCATTTGTTATTTGGAAACTGCATTAATCCAAGTCTGCTAATGATTGCTTGTATGTAATAATCAGGATGGAAAGGCTCTAAAACTACTTGCAACTGCTTCAAGGCTCGATATTGAAGATTTTTTGCAGAAAAAAGTTTTCTTGGAGGTAGTTGGGTCGAGTCGGACGATGACTAACGTTGATTTTTAGTTATATACTATATATTTAAATTTAATATTTAATATATTTCATACACACGCACACGTGCACTCGCACAGGCGCACGCGCACGCGCACACATAAATATATATCAAACCTAAATATTTCGAAGCTATGTATATGGCACAAAATCTGAGTATTAATAATTTTAAAATTTTGATCCAACTTTGACCAACCTTAACTTTGACCGACTTTGATTGACTCAGACTCGACTCAAACCGAATTTGATAGACTTTGACCGGACTTTTTAGCGTTGACAGACTTATTTGACGGGCTAGTCACCACACAGACTAGTCGGCCGAGACGGCCGTCGGTTACAAGACTGTTTATATTACGACAGCTTATAGAGATGAAAATCCGGCTTGCCTCCTGATTCTCTTTTACCTACGCCATGATGCTTGTAGACAGCTTATCTCTGATTATTAATTGTATGCGGTGATGAAAATAGGTTGAAGTGAAGGTGAAAGAGAATTGGAGACAAGATGAAGGCCTTTTGAGGTACTACGGCTATGGGGGCAAAATTCAAGCTTTGTGATACATATCCTCATCCCAAATACGGGTCGTTTGCATGAAACTGAAGATTTTTTATCGAATAGAACTTGTTCTTATTGCCATTAGAGTGTCATGCTGATCTGCATTTTCACATCAAAATACTCCATTGTTGTAGAAAATTTTGATTATCAAGATATAGGAAGATGTTAGCATGAGCAAAACTATCTTTTTAGTCACCGTCTATGTTGTAAATTTTCTTTTTCTCTAAATTTCATAGGATCGCGAATCTCTTAATGATATTCGCAAAAAGATACAAATTTGACCCTGTACAATATCTGTGTACACCTAAGGTTGTTAATTACGGAGTATTATGATGTTAATTTGATTGATGCTGAAAATTTTGTGGAGAACTAATGTACAATGATAGTAAGCAACTATACTATTATTATGTCCCCGCAGCTTTGTCTCAGTGGACATGTGGTGGTGCCTAGCACCCCCGCCGGGCTAGAGGTCTCAGGTTCGAGCCTCGTCACCTACAAAGGATATTATTTGAAAGAAATTCCTTGAGGGTGGCCCAAAGAGAAGGTTTTACCGACCCGCTCCGGGACTAAGGTCCGGCTCGCCTGCCCCGTATGAGATGGTTTAAGGGTCGGATCCCCTGAGTGTGGTTCGGGTTTCCTGCCCGAACGCGTGTGTGTGCAAATGATGACTAGGCTTCGGTCCGGACTGATGCAAGCTTGCCGTTCAAAAAAAAAAAAAAAAGCAACTATACTATTATAGCATGTAAAATATTAGAAGTCAGAGGTAACAAGACTAGTGAATCAAAGAAAGTCATTACTAAAAAATGTTTATATTTTATAATTATTTAAACTTGTTATAATTCAGTAGGCTTATAACTACCTTTAGTGGCCTAGTTCTTGACTGTAGACTACTAATAAGTATATAGAGAGAATATGAGAGAATATATTTAGTGTGTATTTTATAAACTCATAACACACATATTTATACTTAAAAAATCTATTATACAATATCTATAATAATAATAAAATTAACATCCAATTTAACTTTTATAACACTCCCCCTTGGATGACAATTTTATTAGAGAATAACTAGTACTGCCTCGTTAAAAACCTTGCTAAAGAAAACCCATTGGGATAAAACTTTAGCTAAGGGAAAAAGAGTGCAGCATAGAGTTGACTCCCCTTCAAGTAGGCAACGCCTGAATTGTTACATCTTCTGAACATGCCTCATGCCAATATTATGAATGTGTGTTCTTAAAATAGCAGTTGGAAGTGCTTTGGTGAAAAGGTCAGCAGAGTTTTTACTTGACTGAACATATCTCATTTCAATCTGGTTGTCCTTAATGAGATTTTGAGTGTATGAGAAGAATCTAGGAGGTATGTGTTTTGTTCGGTCACTTTTTATATACCCTTCTTTCATCTGTGTTATGCAAGCTACATTATCTTCATAGATAGTTGTTGGACTTTTATCGCGTTCTAGTCCACAAGAATCAGTAATGAGTTGTGTCATTGATCTCAACCAAAAACATTCCCGAGTAGCTTCATGTAATGCAATCACTTCGGCATGATTTGATGATGTTGCAACAAGTGTTTGTTTTTTAGAACGCCATGATATTGCGGTACCTCCATTTAGGAATACATATCCATTTTGAGATTTAGCTTTATGTAGATCAGATAAATAGCCTGCATCTGCATAACCAACCAAATCTTGTTTCGATTCGTTGGAATAAAATAATCCTAAATCAGTAGTTCCTCGAAGGTATCGAAATATGTGTTTGATCTCATTCCAGTGTCTTTTGGTAGGAGCTGAGCTGAACCTTGCCAACAAATTAACTGCAAAAGAAATGTCAGATCTTGTACAATTTGTAAGATACATAAGAGCTCCAATTGCACTAAGATATGGTACTTCTGGTCCTAGGATATCTTCATGATCTTCACAGGGAAGAAATGGATCAGTGTCAACATTAAGTGATCTAACAACCATAGGAGTACTTAATGGTTTTGCCTTGTCCATATTAAAAAGTTTTAAAATCTTTTCAGTATATGTTGTTTGATGTACAAGTAAACCATTAGGCATATATTCAATTTGTAAACCAAGGCAATACTTGGTTTTTCCGAGATCTTTCATTTCAAATTCTTTCTTTAGAAGTTGAATGGCTTCATGGATCTCTTTTTTTTGTACCTATGATATTAAGACCATTGACATAAATAACTACGATATATATCTGGTCATTGTTTTCATAATTAAAACACATGTGCAAATAAGTTTATATGTATACACTTTTCTTATCAAGTAATCACTTAATCCGTTATACTATTGTATCAACCCATATAAAAATCTTTGTGATTCAATGGAATACATTTCTTTAGGTTTTGCGTTAGATGTTTCTGATACCTTAAACCCTTCAGGTATATTCATATATATCACTATCAAGTGATCCATATAGATAAGTAGTAACAACATCCATGAGATGCATTTAAGTAACTACCAGGTTGATTAAGTATCTAATAAGTAATTGTATCCATTACATAAGGATAAGTTTTCCTCATAATTCATTTCTGGTCTTTGTGAGAAACCTTGAGTTACAAGTCTAGTTTTGCCTTGTATCTTCATTTGCACATTTCTTTTTCGGATAAAAATTCATTTATATCCCATACGTTTCACATCTTTAAAAGTGATAACGATTGATCCGAAAACTTTTCTTTTATTGAGTGATTCTAATTCAGCTCGTATTGCTCCTTTCTGTTGAGCTTAATCATGTCTATTTTGATATTCAATGACAGATTTTGGTTCCAGATCATCATCTTTATTCATGATGTCATTGTAACATTATATGAAAATATCTCATCAAGATTTTTCATTTCATTTCAGTTTCATAATATTGCATAATTTATTGCAATTTATGTATTTACATTTATCAATATCCTCTGCAGAAGGAGTATTGATTTATGGTTCTTGTTGAACACTTTCTTTTACCTCATTATCAGCTGATTTTCTTTTTCGAGGATTTTTATCTTTGGAACCAATTGGTCTCCCACGTTTCTGCCGTAGTAAAGACTCATGAGTGACATTATTGCCAGCTTTTGTAATTTCAATTCTAGCTGAAGCATTTACTGCTGGTATATATGATTTAGTCACTTATTTTTTGTATCTTTAAATGCATAAAGTAATTAATTTGCAAGTTCTTGCATATGCATTATATTTGAACTTTCTTTTCGCATTCTTTTGTGCGATGATCAATATTCCTTAATTGATGTTCACACCATGAAACATCATTTTATTTATATTTCATTTCTCCCCCTAATATAGGGAACAATATTTCATTAAAGTGACAATCGACAAAACTTGCTGTAAAAACATCACCCATCATGGGTTCAATATATCTTATGATTGAAGATGTTTCATATCTAACATATATTTCAATCCTTCTTTGAGGAACCATTTGTTGTGGTTGTTCAATTAAAAATACACTGCACAACCAAATGTTCTAAGATGGAAAATATTTGGTCTCCACCAAAATTAAGTTGGTAATGGAGAATATTTATAACTTGCACTTGATTTAATGCGAATTAATGTCACATCATGTAAATTTACATGTCCCCATATAAATATTGAGAGTTTTGTACTCATTTCTAATTGTCTAGTTATTAGCTGTAAGCGTTTATCTATTGATTCAGTTAAACCAATTTTGTGTATGCACATGAGCAACTGTATGTTCAACAACAATCCTTGTAGACATATAATAATCATTAAAAGCTTGAGATGTTAACTCACCAGCATTATCAAGTCTCATCCTTTTAATGGTGTAATCAGAATAATGTGTTCTTAATTTAATAATTTGTGCAAGAAACTTTGCAAATGCCATATTATGGCTTGATAACACACAAACATGAGACCATGCGTTAGATGCGTCTATTAGAAAAATGGTCCACATGATGGATGAATTGGTCCATATATATACCCTTGAATTCTTTCAAGAAACATTGGTGATTATTTCTCAATGTGCTTTTCATTAATCGCCATATGTGATTTTCATTAATCACCATATGTGTTTTTCGTTAATCACTATATGTGCTTTTCATTAATCACTATATGTGCTTTTCATTAATCACCATATGTGATTTTCATTAATCACCATATGTGCTTTTCATCATATATCATTTTCACCATATGCGCTCTTAATCATATGTGCTGCGCTTTTCGTCATATGCACTTTTCATTATATGCGCTTTTAATTATATGCGATGCGCTTTTTATCATATGCGCTTTTTATCATATGCGCTTTTAATCATATGCGCTGCGCTTTTCATCATATGCGCTTTTTATCATATGCGCTTTTAATCCTATGCGCTTTTCGGTGCTACATAGATATTTCTCATTTTCGATTATCATTGACTGATAATCATATCCATTATGATATATATCAGAGAAACTTAACAAATTTCTCTTTGATTTGGGAGAAAACAAGACATTGTTTACCAAAAAATTCGTACCATTTGGTAATATGAAATTTTGCCTTTTTCGTTTCTTATATCAAGTTTGCAAGAGCTGATATAGTATTTATAATTCCTTCATTTGATTTAAATCAATGAAATATTTCTTTGATTTGATCATAGTGTGTATGTTACTACTATCTACAATACATAGGTCTTTACCATTTAATTGATGTTGTATTTCTGCAGGATTCATACTAAAACTTCAAATAAGATATGCAAATAATGAGTTATATTTCAGCAAGATAATCAAATTATATTACCTGCAAACAAGTTATAATCTGAAGTACATAAAAGATAACACTTAATAAAACATATGCGTTATGGTCTAAAACCATTTATTTATGAGTGATACATAAAAAAACTAGGCATCTTAGAAAATTCAAACCATTCAAGTCTCAAGGTAGCTCAGGGTTAATTTAATCAAGATTTGTCAACAGATTCACTATCGTTTTCTTTTCTTTTGGGACTTATTTGTAGAGCTAAACAAGATGTTCATGTATTCAAGAAATACTAGACTGATGATCCACGCTACCAGATCATTAATAAGAATCTCCGGAATTCTTATAAGAGCGTCTACTAATATCTTTAATTTTATTCTTTCATGGATCACTGTTATTATTTTTTATTTTTTATTTTATTTTTTAATTTTATTTTTTGATAATTAATATCGTATCTATCTTTGAGTATTTTCCATAATACACTTGGATTTTCGATCATATAATATGTAGATTCTAAGGACTCGTCAATATGTTTGCTAAGAAAAATACTTACTATTGCTTTCTCTTGTTCGGAATAATTGTTATTTTCATTCAGGGTTTCTAAAATACAGTTTGATTCGAGATGTTTTTCTACATTCATAACCCATGTTAAGTAGTTGTTCCCACTTGTTCTAAATGAGCAAATTTAAGCCTTTTCAAATTCGACATTTTCTATTATCATAAAGATGAATAACATAAATCATAATCATAATCAACTTCTATTCATAGACAAATAATAAAATGAAATTAGAATCATTTTAAATTCATAAGCAGCAAACAACAGAATAATGGTATGATTACAAATAATAAAACCACAAGGGCAGGATAGAATATAGGTTCACCCGGTGGTATATTAGCAACAATGATGATAGTTAATATGACCAATACAATAGGAAAAATCATCCTTGTGTGAATCATTTTTACAAAAACTTTTTGAGAGTAGTAATCTGAAAAATGAAGATTGATTTGTGAAAATGTGAAAACGGAGATGTTTATTTTATATTTGAAAAATATAGTTGTTGTAACGTCGTCAGTTGACGTTAACAACCGTTATGTATATATGACCGTTGTAACGTCGTTAGTTGACGTTAACGAATAAAGTCACTATATCAAAACGCGTATGAGTAATATAAAGGACAAGATTTTTTTTCTTATTTTAACTTTTAAGATTTACTTTTAATAAAAATACAAACTACTTTTTCTTATTTTAACTTTTAAGATTTACTTTTAATAAAAATACAAACTACTTTTCTTATTTTAACTTTTAAGATTTACTTTTAATAAAAATACAAACTACTTTTTCTTATTTTAACTTTTAAGATTTACTTTTAATAAAAATACAAACTACTTTTTCTTATTTTAACTTTTAAGATTTACTTTTAATAAAAATACAAACTACTTTTTCTTATTTTAACTTTTAAGATTTACTTTTAAGAATAAACATTAGTATGCATGAAATAAATAATGATTAATTGCATAAGTAATCATAAATGTTAGATAACATATAAAGACCTCATCGTATTCGTATTGATCGGAATTAATCTCGACCCATGGTACCGTGTTGTCAAATGACGTGTTGCGTACATAAAGTACCGTGTTGTCAAATGACGTGTTGCGTACAATCATGAGGTCTTATTAACATAAATATAAATGTTAGTGAAGTTAATAAGAGTCAGATTACATAAAATATAATTCAGGCGGTATAACCGACCATATATAACTTAAATAACATAAATATAAATGTTAGTGAAGTTAATGAAAGTTAGATTACAGAAATATAATTCAGGCGGTATAACCGACCATATATAACTTAAATAACATAAATATAAATGTTAGTGAAGTTAATAAAAGTTAGATTACAGAAATATAATTCAGGCGGTATAACCGACCATATATAACTTAAATAACATAAATATAAATGTTAGTGAAGTTAATAAAAGTTAGATAATTTCTTACCTTGATTAGTGACGTGTGCTTGCTTAGATAAACCTTGATTATACGGAGCACTTCGTGCTGATAACGTGTTATAATTCAGTAGGCTTATAACTACCTTTAGTGGCCTAGTTCTTGACTGTAGACTACTAATAAGTATATAGAGAGAATATGAGAATATATTTAGTGTGTATTTTATAAACTCATAACACACATATTTATACTCAAAAAATCTACTATACAATATCTATAATAATAATAAAATTAACATCCAATTTAACTTTTATAACAAAACTGAAATTATACTTATAACAAAGCTTAACATAAATCTAGTAAGTTATGTTTAGCATTCTCTAATTGTTTAATTATACTGTATTAAGATAGACATCAAATACTCTAATAGTGCGAATATAAATCGAAAAACATTTTGTTTACCAAAAGGCAACATTATACAAATTACAAAGACAGGCAGATGAGAACACAGGATATGAACTAACATACAGAATCACCATAAACTTTTTGTTGGTGCAACCAGCAGATTAAACTATCAACATCCGAAATATTTACGTCTTCAATGCGTCGTCGTTTTCGCTCTTTAATTATGTTTGGCGAATAAGTTGTCAAACAATGGTTATATCAGCGAGAATATGTGTCAGGAGATCGTATACAACATCATGCATCGCCTATGCTCAAACTATAATCAAACCTCCACCAGTTCAAGCACTCAACAATGTCACTTCATCCGCTATGTACGAAGTAAACTATAAGCTAAAAGAGCTTGTTAAATCAGGTAGGCTGAGTGACGCACGCCAACTGTTTGATAAATTGCCTCAAAGAGATGGAGTCACATGGATTACTGTCATATCTGGCTATTTGAAGGCTTCTAATTCATCTGAAGCTTGGTTACTATTTTCCAAAATGTGGGTCGATCCGACTCAACAAATGGATCCCTTCTTGCTTAGTACAGCACTCAAAACATGTGCTCTTAGTTTTAGTGCAAAACCAGGAGAATCGCTTCACGGATATTGTGTAAAAACCGATTTTGCGAGTTCTGTGTTTGTTGGTAGTGCTCTTATAGACATGTATATGAAAATTGGGAAAATTAATGAGGGGTGTAAAGTGTTTGATGAAATGCCGATAAGGAATGTGGTTTCTTGGACCGCGATTATAACTGGGTTGGTACGTGCTGGTTTGAACGTGGAGGGAATTTCATATTTTGCAGAGTTATGTAGAAACAATATGAATTATGACTCGTACACGCTGGCTATTACATTGAAGGCGTGTGCTGATGCTTGTTTGTTACGTATTGGTAAGGAAATGCATACACAAATATTAAAGAAAGGTTTTGATTCGACTTCATTTGTGGCAAATGCCCTTACTACCATGTATAGCAAATGCGGGAAAGGAGAATATGCATTGTACATGTTTGAGAAAATTAAGACCAAAGACGTGGTTTCCTGGACAACTATTATAACATCATATCTTCAGACAGGTCAATTTCACCAGTGTATTCGAGCGTTCTTGCGTATGCGGGAATCAGAAGTGAGCCCTAATGAGTACACTTTTGCAGCAGTTATATCTGCTTGTGCACATATTGCTAAGATTGATTTGTGTGAACAATTTCATGCTCATGTGTTGAAAACTGGTCTTAATGGTTGTATGTGCGTAGCTAATTCAGCCATGACCATGTATTCAAAATGCGGGAAGTTGCATTTATCTTCGATCATTTTTCAAGAAATGACTCAACGAGACATTGTTTCGTGGAGTACTATAATTGGAGGGTACGCTCAAGGCGGTTTTGGTGAAGCAGCTTTTCAATACCTTTCATTAATGAGAAAAAACGGACCCAAACCGACTGAATTTGCATTAGCTAGTGTGTTAAGTGTGTGTGGAAATATGGCTATTCTTGAACAAGGGAAACAACTACACGCACATTGCGTTAGTGTTGGTTTGAACCATACAGCTATGGTTCGAAGTGGTTTGATCAATATGTATTCAAAATGTGGTAGCATTCAAGAATCTTTAAGGTTATTTAATGAGGCTAAACATAATGATATTGTATCATGGACCGCAATGATTAATGGATATGCTGAACATGGGTTGAGTCAACAAGCTATTAACTTGTTTGAGCGGCTAACTGAGGTTGGTTTAAGGCCAGATACAGTGACCTTTATTGGTGTTTTAACCGCATGTACCCATGCCGGTCTAGTTGACCTTGGTTATCATTACTTTAATCTGATTACACAGTACAAACTAAGTTTATCTAAAGAACATTATGGTTGCATGATTGATCTGCTTTGTAGAGCCGGGCGACTTCATGAGGCGGTAAACATGATAACCGACATGCCTTATAATGGAGACGATGTTGTTTGGTCAACTCTTTTGAGAGCTTGTAGATTACATGGAAACGTAGAATTAGGCGCACTTGCTGCAAGAAAAATTCTTGAAATGGACCCCACGTGTGCAACGACACACATTACGTTGGCGAATTTGTATTCTGCTAAAGGTAAATGGAAAGAAGCAGCTGGAATTAGGAGATTAATGAGAACAAAAGGTGTTATTAAGGAACCTGGTTGGTCTTGGATTAAGATTAGGGATAACGTGTTTGCGTTTGCAGCAGGAGATCGTACTCATCCTCAATGGGAAGATATATATCGCGTATTGGCGTTATTACCTTCAAAAGAAGTTTGCATTAGTGCAAAAAATTTGTTTCTTTACAACATAGATGAACTCGACGAGCAATTTGGGTACTCAGAGATCGACGAGTTTGAAGCATCTGGTAAGATTTCTGTTTATTGAGCTGGAATTTTATGTGTTAGTTTCTTTTTTATACCGTTTTCGCCCTAGATTTTATAGGTCTTATTCTCATTATATGGTTAGCTTCAATCAAGTTTGTATTTTTTTGATCCATAAATACAAATGAAACTCTTTGAACAAATCATATGCTATTAATAATTCATTCATGTATTTACTGTTAGAAATATGTTCTCGGGTTGGCTACGGTTCGATCGTGGTTTAACCGTGGTACATATATTCCGAAGATATGCCCATGACATTAAATAATAAAAGTCCATTTATCCTATTCGGTCACACACAAAGGCCAATCGTAAATTGTTTGATATACCTTCTAATCGGAAATTAATTTATTAATCATTAGTTAATGGTTTAATAAATTAAGTAAGTTTTTTTTATGTGTGTACATATACTTACAAATCTAAATATATAAGATTTGATTTGATATAAATAAGATTTGATTTTGAGTTGTAAATCTTATTTTATATAAAAATTTGTACTATAATCATATTTTATATAATATATAAGATTTGATTTGATATAAATAAGATTTGATTTGATTTATAAATCTTATTTTATATAAAGATTTGATTTTGCAAATCTTTTAAAATCTTTCCAAATCTTTATATTTGTATTATATGTATCAATTTTATTCTATATAATACCAAGTCTTGGTATTGAAAATATAGATGTAACTTGAGATACAAAAACACACATACAAAATGCTATTTCTCTTTCTCATTTTCAAGTAACCAAAATACTTTATAATTGGGTTCGGGTTTTGGTGGAAATAAGGAAAAGAAAAGATCCGTTAAGTAGAAGGTATAGATCGAAGCAAGATTGGAACTTTGGGCGTCTACCGTTTAGAGGAACTCTTCTTTGGGTTTTCAAATTCGATCTTCAAAAGGGCTACAAAGGTTGTATTCTAATCTTCTCTTGTTCAGTTTCGTTAATTTGTTTTGTTTACTAAAGTTTTGTACAATGATCCGTGGAAGAGTATGATTTTGTAAAGTTTTAAAAATGCTTCCGCTCGCTTTGAATTTGTATCATACTCCAACAGTGGTATCCGAGCCATCTTGTACAAGTTTTAACAAACTTTTCTTATGATATTTAGTTTTGATGGATGCGTTGTGCATGATTCTTGGAGACGATCATGCATAACAAACATGCAAAACAAGTATCATAATTTATGTTTTATGTTTCCTAAATACTAATTTGAATCTTGGATTTTGGCAAAATGTAAAATGGGTTAAATTCATTTTTTTCATTTAAGAAATTTTTTTCAGCCTGGACAGTCCGTATTTGATGGACTGTTTCGGGGCTTTAAACTCAATATTATTGTATGAGACCAATTGCATTTGAAAGCTAACTGAAAGAACTTAAATTTGAAAAAAAAAAAAATTCATCGAAAACGGATTAGAAATGAGTAAGATATGACCATTTAAAGTTACATGTATGAATCTGCCAAAATTCGAAAATTTTAATGGTAACTTGCATGTTGACTATTAAAGATTCAATGTTTAGGAAAATAAAGTACATGAATTCTTTTCATGTTTTACATGAAATGAGAAAATTAAAATTATTAATTTTAGACTTTATGCTTTGGTAAGGTGAATAAATCTCCAACATGTTTTGATTCATTTAATATGTTTATTTGGATGGTTTTGGCATGAAAACCATACTTACAAAATATGAAGTGGGTTTACATACATATGTTATGTAAACAAGGATTAAATATTATAAGTGCCATTAAGTGTTGTTTAAATCAATCCTTATCGAAACATGTTATATGAAAATGGACGGTTGGCACTCCATTTGTTATGTATGTGATTGTTGTATGAAATCGGTAGTATTTGCCTCAATAAGACCCCTGTGTGGATGTTTGGTTGTATGATTTAATTTATTATTTATTCGGGATGAATGTAATAATTTATTAAACGACTTGCATGTCGTCTTTCTATTTATATTGTATTTGTAATAGTATAGAAAATAGAATAGTTATTTTGTAAGATAATGCAACCAAGATTGAAATCAAGAAGACGATGTTCACAAGGCGGCCCATCCGAGCATATAATGGAGATGGCGGTTTTAGTGGGAGCCAATTCTCACACAAGATTATGTCCCTAGTTGACCATGTTTTTCCGTGTGTTGGCTCACCGGAAAAACGCATAGGACTCGAGGCATACTACCGATAATTGCGTGTCATGATTATTATTGTTTTATTATTTGTCTATGCCATGCTAGCTAGAAAATGTTTAAAAAAAAAAACAAAAGGGACAATAATCATATAAAACGGTTTGGTTAAAATTAGTTTAACAAACGCAACACGCAATACATAATTAGCAAATGTTTTAAAATGGTGTAAACTACTTTTGCTAAAAGAAAACAAAAACCCGTTTTAAATGTAAACTTTACGCTATCCATGAGTAGTACACACATCCGAACCTTCTACCTGTTAGAGTTCGCGATACCCGAGAGTCTTGGGCCGGACTTTAATTGGGTGTTGGGAAAGGTGAGGTGAATTTCGCGATACCCGAGAGTCTTGGGCCGGATTTCATGTGTATCTATCACGGACGGTTTACAATCTGAAATCGTGGTTTGCGGCAAACCCGTCACGAGGAAGGATTAGCGTAGAAGGGATTAAACATGCCAAGTGAAATAATTGATTATCACTAAATCCCGCAAACCTAAGAATTTCATAATGGATGAAATTGGCAATATAGTTACCTACCTAAATAGCTTATGGTTGGCGATCCGCGGCGAACCCGTCGTTAACATAAGTGAAATATGGATCTTAGCCTTGTTAATTATAATTGTTTGAATATTAAACACACTTGGGTAATTATCTTAACAAGGTTTAAACATATCAAACTAACTAATACAACTTACTTTAAAAATAAAAATATGACAGATGTCTGCAACAAACACAAATCCTACTCCGTCATCAATCACTAATTTCTGTCTTAAAGGGCTCCTCGAAAAGGACAAGCTTACGGGTTTGAACTACATGGACTGGCTTCGCAACCTAAGAATTGCTCTTAGGATGGAAGGAAAGATCAGGGCTATTGAGGAACCCTTACCGGCAGAACCCGGATCGAGAGCTACTCAAGCGGCTAGGGACGAGTTTGAAAAACGGCGTTCCGAGTCTAATGAGGTAGCATGCTTGATGTTGGCGACCATGTCTCCAGGGCTCCAAAAGGGCATGGAGAGCTTAGGGTCATATGACATGCTTAACCAACTCAAGGATATGTTCCAACAACAAGCAAAGCAAGAAATGTTTGACACCGTGAAAGCTCTCGTATCATGCAAAATGGCAACGGGAAGTAGTGTTAGTGTCCATGTACTACAAATGAAAGGGTACATAGACCGGTTGGAGCGCCTTGGTTTTTCCATAAGTCAGGAGCTTGCAACGGATTTTATCCTGAACTCGCTGACTAGTGCATATGAAGGATTCATTATGAACTATAATATGAACAATATGGAGAAAGCAATCATGGAGCTCCATGGCATGTTAAAAACCGCTGAGGCTAACATGGCCAAAGCTAAACCAGCAACTACCGTTCTAGCCATTCGTGAAGGTGGGATTAAGAAGAAGAAAAACAAAGCAAAGGGCAAGAACAAGGGCAAGGGTAAGGTTGGCACGTCCAACTTCAAACCTAAACCTAAGGGCATTGCTAACTCTTCTACTTCAAAGATCCCGCAAACCAAGTCTCCTGAAGAAGCAATATGCTTTCATTGTGGGGATAAAGGACATTGGAGGCGCAATTGTACTAAGTACTTGAAGTAACTTAATGAACTACGGGCTAAGGGAGTCGCCGTACCTTCAGGTTTGTTCATGATTGAACTAAACAATACTACTATTTCTAATTCCTGGGTATTGGACACGGGATGTGGTACTCACATTTGTACAAATGTGCAGGGACTCACAAGAAGTAGGAAGCTGAAGACCGGGGAGCTTAATCTAATCATGGGGAATAAGAATGTTGCCTCTGTTGACATGATTGGAGAATACAAGCTTTCTTTTGATTCTGGTTTATGTATTGTTTTATCTAATGTTTGCTACAGTGCCGAAATGGCAAGAAACATTATATCTTTTGATGCTTTATTTAATGATGGTTTTAATTTTAGTTTTGATAATGGATCAATACTTGTTCACAAAAATGGGATGTTTTATTTCAAGGCTAGTCCTTGTAAAGGCATCTTAGAAACCACAGCAAAGCTAAATGATAGTTCAATCTACAATGTTGATTCATCCAAAGATGTTTTGGATAAAACGTATCTATGGCATTGTCGTTTAGGCCACATAAAAAAGAAACGCATAGCCAAACTCCAGTCAGATGGAATTCTAGAATCATTTGATATAATATCGTATGATGAATGCGAATCTTGCTTATCAGGAAAAATGACAAAGGCACCTTTCACAGGAAGCTGTGAACGGGCAAAGGATCTGTTGGGGTTGGTACACACTGATGTGTACGGTCCTTTCAGATCGCCTACTAGACACAAGGAACGATACTTCGTTACATTTACTGATGACTTCAGTAGATATGGCTATGTTTATTTAATTAAACAAAAGTCTGAAACTTTTGGAGTGTTCAAGGCATACCAAAACGAAGTAGAAAATCAACTGAACAAAAGAATTAAGATTCTCCGATCTGATAGAGGTGGTGAATATCTTAATGATGAATTTCGTGATCATCTACGGGGTTGTGGGATAATCTCACAATTAGCTCCTCCTAGAACACCACAACATAATGGTGTGGCTGAAAGGATGAATCGAACATTACTTGATATGGTTCGATCCATGATGAGCCGCACAATGCTTCCAATCAGTTTTTAGGGTTACGCCCTACAAACTGCCGCAAGGATCCTTAACCTCATCCCAACCAAGAAAGTTTCCAAAACACCTTATGAGATATGGCATGGTAAAACTGTGTCTCTCTCATATCTAAGAATCTGGGGTTGTGAGGCTTACGTTCGTCGTGAAGCTCAAGATAAACTTGAACCCATATCTGAAAAGTGTTTATTTGTTGGTTACCCGACTGATTCTTTTGGATATTTGTTTTACAACCCTACTGAGAACAAAGTCTTTGTGTCTCGAAGGGGAGTCTTCCTTGAAAAGGATCTCATATCGAAAGGAACCAGTGGGAGCAAAATTGACCTTGAAGAAATTCAAGAATCAACCGACATGGAAACCGATATTGGAACCGATTCTCCTCAAGAGGTCGACGAGCCTGCAATTGAAAGAGAAACTGACCTACAGCCACCACCCATACGTAGATCTGATAGAGTGCGTCGAACACCAAAGAAATATAGTTTACACATATTTGAGGGTGATGACGAAAATATAGATTCTGATGAACCTATTACCTATCAGGAAGCGATGACAGGCCCCGAGTCTGCCAAATGGAAGGAGGCTATGGACAACGAGATCCAATCCATGCATGATAATCAAGTTTGGACCTTGATTGATCATATACCAGGTATTAAAACCATTGGGTGTAAGTGGGTCTTCAAGAAGAAGACCGATATGGATGGAAATGTACACACATTCAAAGCCAGACTGGTGGCTAAGGGTTACACGCAACAATATGGTGTAGACTATGATGAAACTTTTTCACCAGTAGCTATGTTGAAATCTATTAGAATACTTCTTGCCATAGCTGCAT
This sequence comes from Rutidosis leptorrhynchoides, assembly GCF_046630445.1. Taxonomy (NCBI): domain Eukaryota; kingdom Viridiplantae; phylum Streptophyta; class Magnoliopsida; order Asterales; family Asteraceae; genus Rutidosis; species Rutidosis leptorrhynchoides. The sequence goes on from NC_092335.1 coordinate 97,636,080, forward strand.
TTTATGACTATGAGATATGGCAAATGGATGTAAAAACAGCTTTCCTTAATGGTAAACTAACAGAGGATGTGTTTATGACACAACCTGAGGGTTATGTACATCCTAAGTATCCTAATAGTGTGTGCAAGCTTCAAAGGTCCATTTATGGACTTAAACAAGCTTCTCGTACCTGGAATCTTTGCTTTAATGAGAAGATCAAAGAATTTGGTTTTATTAGAGGCGAAGATGAGCCATGTGTCTATGTTAGGTCTAGTGGGAGTGTTGTAGTCTTCCTTGTACTATATGTCGATGACATATTACTCATGGGAAACGATATCCCGACATTGAAAGATGTCAAAGCTTGGCTAGGGAAATGTTTCTCCATGAAAGACATAGGAGATGCATCATATATTTTGGGTATAAAGATCTATCGAGATAGGTCAAGGAGATTAATTGGGCTAAACCAAAGTGCATATATAGATAAGATACTGAAGAAATTCGGTATGCATAACTCCAAGAAAGGGTGCGTTCCTATGAACCCTGGAATGATATTGAGCAAGTCTCAATGTCCTAATTCTGACTTGGAATCGGCTACCATGAGTCGGACTCCATATGCTTCAGCTATAGGATCGATCATGTATGCGATGATATGCACTAGGCCTGACGTGTCGTATGCACTAAGCATGACTAGTCGTTATCAGGCCAATCCTGGTGAAGCTCATTGGATAGCAGTCAAGAACATTCTAAAGAATCTTAGGAGGACTAAAGAGATGTTCTTGGTCTATGGTGGGAATGACGAGCTGAGCGTCAAAGGATACTCAGACGCTAGTTTCCAATCAGATAGAGATGATTGCTCTTCACAATCAGGATTTGTATTTATGTTGAACGGTGGAGCCGTCACATGGAGAAGTGGCAAGCAAAGTACTATTGCTGATTCTACGACAGAAGCCGAGTATATAGCGGTAAATGAAGCTGCTAAAGAGGCCATGTGGATAAAGAAATTCATCGGGGATCTAGGAGTGGTTCCTACAATCCATGATCCTGTTGAGATTTTCTGCGACAATGTGAGTGCGGTTGTCTTGGCTCAAGAACCGAGGTCACAAAAGCGCACACGGCACATACTCAGAAAGTACCATTACATCCGTCAACTTGTAGCAGAAAATGACATATTATTAAGTAGAGTAGACACGACTAAGAACTTGGCTGATCCTTTCACCAAGCCTTTGCCACAGACTAAGCATGATGCTCATAGCATGTCTATTGGCATTCGTGTCATCGATGATAAAGTTTGATTGTATTTATTATGTTAAGTTTGAAACTTTAAACATTGGGCAATAATATATGTTGCAATTGATCTGATGATTAATATATTGAGATTATATTATACGCACGATGCGATCATTTCATTGTATATTGCCATGTTTCATTTTGCATGTTTTAACTTCCAATGAATATTATTTCATAAACTTCCACAGTCGATCATTCTCTAAGGAAGAGAGAATTGAATTAAGGCTGCTATGAAGTGTAGTAATATAGGCTTATATGAAACTACATTCATGAGGAACTTGATAGTTGATTCAAGGTTCTGGAATGACCACACTTAGACATTACTTCATGGTTTTAAGTCACAAGTAAGCTCTAAGATGGCAATATCATTTATCCTAGAGTGGATATGTATGAGGAATCCTGACACAAACTATATTCTACTTTGACCTGTATTTAACGCTGTGCGTAAATGCCAGTCATAAGGGTGCAGATCAGGTACAATATGGGATGTGGTGGATGTCTATACAGTTGAAGCAATTTGTTCCTTCTTCTCATAGCAAGTTGAAGCGATATCTCTGGGCCCCTCGTTGATTTGTGCTGCATTAAATGCATGGCCATGCTACGACTGAATTGATGCAATAGCAGTCTATTTGATCACCACAAATCTCTATCGGGAAACATAATCTTGAACGATGATGATTGACACTTAACCATGTCACAAGTTCATATAGATATCTTGAACAAAAGGATGACTGATATAAATCAAAATATAGGAGTGTAACGTAGCAGACTAGTTGTTACACACGGTGTGTCTTTTAAGACAGGCCAATATTATTAATGTCAGTGCAAGTGGGAGTCTGTTAGAAATATGTTCTCGGGTTGGCTACGGTTCGATCGTGGTTTGACCGTGGTACATATATTCCGAAGATATGCCCATGACATTAAATAATAAAAGTCCATTTATCCTATTCGGTCACACACAAAGGCCAATCGTAAATTGTTTGATATACCTTCTAATCGGAAATTAATTTATTAATCATTAGTTAATGGTTTAATAAATTAAGTAAGTTTTTTTTATGTGTGTACATATATTTACAAATCTAAATATATAAGATTTGATTTGATATAAATAAGATTTGATTTGATTTGTAAATCTTATTTTATATAAAGATTTGTACTATAATCATATTTTATATAATATATAAGATTTGATTTGATATAAATAAGATTTGATTTGATTTGTAAATCTTATTTTATATAAAGATTTGATTTTGCAAATCTTTTAAAATCTTTCCAAATTTTTATATTTGTATTATATGTATCAATTTTATTCTATATAATACCAAGTCTTGGTATTGAAAATATAGATGTAACTTGAGATACAAAAACACACGTACAAAATGCTATTTCTCTTTCTCATTTTCAAGTAACCAAAATACTTTATAATTGGGTTCGGGTTTTGGTGAAAATAAGGAAAAGAAAAGATCCGTTAAGTAGAAGGTATAGATCGAAGCAAGGTTGGAACTTTGGGTGTCTACCGTTTAGAGGAACTCTTCTTTGGGTTTTCAAATTCGATCTTCAAAAGGGCTACAAAGGTTGTATTCTAATCTTCTCTTGTTCAGTTTCGTTAATTTGTTTTGTTTACTAAAGTTTTGTACAATGATCCGTGAAAGAGTATGATTTTGTAAAGTTTTAAAAATGCTTCCGCTCGCTTTGAATTTGTATCATACTCCAACATTTACAGACATCATTGTTCATTTCTTTATTAACAAAGAATATAAAAAATTAGTGCCAAATAGGAAAATCTAATTTGACAAGCATAAGTAATGTGTCTTTAGAAGCATTTCATCGCATGTGCAGAACCATAATACGAAGAAAATGGACCCCACGACTGTGCCCGCAACCACTTGGCCGGTAGTGTGATAGCCTAGTAGTACCCGTAGCCATGACTGCATGAAATCAAATTGTTGGATATTTTAATTAAAACCACATTTGAATAAGTATTGATGTGGATAAAGTGATTATTTGACACTCGTACGTACCAAATATACCCCAACTGCGATAACTACTCCACTAAGAATAACAGAAAGCCCGTTCACTTCTAGCCATTCGGTGACTGTCAATAAGCATAAACAGCTTAATTAGTATTAGAAATATCAAGTTTTTTTAGTTTATGAACAGAAAAATAATAAAAAGTAGAGATAAAGATGGTTACTTGAAAGAATGATGAACACGGCTGCAAACGATATCGATTGGGCATGTGTAGACGGCATTCCAGGGCCAGAATACACGTCGGAATAGGGTCGCTCCTGGTTTATAATGTGTTTCAGTATGATCGATAATACAACGTTCAAAACAGAACCTACAACAGCCCACAGTGCTAAATCATCTTGCCTTAAAAGAATAACTCCACCATAAGTTGCAGCAATAAACCAGATACTCTGCACTCAAAAGTAAGAAGCAACCCATAATAATGAATTTATACAAAACAATGCTCTGAAGCTATAAAAAAGCAGCTCATAATAATTAGCAAGTACAATTGTTATATTGCCAAATTGGAAACAAGATCACCTACCAAACGGTTAAAAACAAGGTGGATGACATTGGCTGTTTGATGATACGAATCCCCACTACTCTCCATAAAAGCTTCCTGTTCAAAAGCGTAAACGCAAGTTTCTCCACATTCATTACCTTCCACAACTCGAGTCTCAAACGACGTAATTATCATCTTGTTATGCAGTATGCAGGCGTATAAACTCGAATGCAAAATTAAGCTTTTAGAAGGTTGTATAGGCAGTCAGTTTAAGAATACTTGTGATGTATGGAAATGGATAGTTGTAATTGTTGTGAATTTATAACCCTATATTTTGCTTTTCTAAAGCACCCAATAAAAAAAACAAAAACAAAACATAAAAGTGATTTGGCCAAGTTGGATACGTAGAATAGAATAGAATGGAATCCATGTAAACGAAACATAAAAGTGAACTGGGAGGTCTCATAAGAGGAGCCTAACATGACGCGTTGACTTGACTTTAATTTTTACGACTTCTCGGATCCAAGTTAGCAAACCAGGTACTTCTTGACACAAGCACATAAGTAAATCAAAACTTCAATCAAACCAAAGTAACATAAAATACTTTGTACAATTAAAAAAAAAAAAAATAAATAAAATAAAAGAGAAACTCTCTCGCTGGTATTTTATTTACAAATATTTCTCTATAGGTTAGGTTATCCCTTTCATTCGTTAATTGGTAATAATATTTTAAGTATTGGCATGTAAAGTTATCAAAATAACAAATGTCGCATAATTTTATTTGCGTCAAAAACCATTTTATTTCGTCTTCATTTTTCATTACTTGATTTTCAGTTTCGGATAATCCTAAGAATTCTGTTGCTATTAATTTTGATATAGTTTTTGTGGTAGTTATGGCATCTACTATTACATACATTACTCTTTCTCCTTCCGTTATTCCCGATAAATAATTAAATACGTTTCCTTTTGTTTTATACATTACATAATTCCAAGAATCTACTGCAGTCATTCTTCTTAATTCTGGGTTTATTAGTATGTTTAGATGAAGTCTATTACTCCATTCTTGAAGTATTTTTCTAGGATCTATTACACAATCTAAATCTAGAATATTATCTACTCCTAATGTTGCTTGTGATAATTTAAATCCATTAGGTGGTTCTGTTTTCCATTTTCCTTTTCTTTTATAATATCCTTGTCTGTATGCATATTCATCTGATTCTAGAGATGTATTGGGATAATCTCTTTTTGATGGTGTGTAATTTGTATGTGGATTTGAAGTTGATCCTTCTTCATTTTTCACTTCAGGAAAAACTGGATTATTGTCATTATCCGAATCTATTTCAAATATTACTTTTTCGTTTTCTATATTTATTGGGTTAGCTAATTCTGTTGAACTATTTATTTCTCTTTGTATTATTGATAATTGTTTCATCATCGATTGTATTTCTTCCATTTTATATTTTATAGGGTTTCTCTAGCGAAAGTTTTTGAACTTGTCTTTCTCTTAATAATTCTACTATTTCTTCTTTGTTATACATTTACATTCATTTTTCTTAAGATTATTAAGTTGATTTATAATATCTTGTATTTTATCATTATTTATTGGAACTAATTCTTTTTGTTCTGTTTTATTTTTTATTTTTTATCATTTCCTTTATTATATTATCAATATCCTTTATTGTATTATTTAGAGTTTGTTGCTTATAGCATCCTATATAATTTATTAGATATTGTAACATATCTGTTATATTATTTAGTTGAGGATTCATTGTATGATATAGGTGAGGAAAATTGTTAGTATGTGTCAAACACTCTTCGAATTGTTGGTTTATTTGTACGTCTTTGTATGACAATACCTTTCCATATATAAATTTTTCGGAATAACAATTGTTTTCTTTATATTCTTTTGGCAATTGTTTTCAGTATTCTGTTTCAGGATTTCTTAATCTTGTAGATATTTCTTCAATCTTGTTTAGATAGTCTTCTGTAAATATTTTTAATTTTTCAACTTCTTGTGATATAGTCATTTTAAACGTTAGTTTTTTAATATTTTTCACTCTTCTTCCTCCCCAGCGAGAGAATCGTGCTTCCTATGTTCTTATACCAGGATTAGGCTCGGGAATTTAGCTCAGAGGTCAGTTTAGAGGTAGAGAGAATCGTGCTTCCTATGCTCTGATACCAGGATTAGGCTCAGGAATTTAGCTCAGAGGTCAGTTTATCTAACGATGAATAAAGAAAATCCAAACGCTACATATATAAAAGTAAAGATATTTGATAAACAAGTATTAGCATATGTAGATTCGGGAGCATCAATATGTATTGGAGCACCAAATCTAATACCTAATAATAAATGGAAAAATTTAAAGAAACCATTAAAAATTCAAATAGCCGATAAAAAGATTCTAGAATTAAAAAAGATTTGTATATTATCTAGAGTTATAATCGAAGGAAAAATATTTCCTTTACCATCATTATATCAACAAGACACAGGTATATCTATGATCATAGGAAATAATTTCTTAAGACTATATATGCCATTTACACAATATTTAAATCATATTACCTTACGATGCCCAATATTACCAAATTCAAACCAAAAAGCAGAAACGGTCAAAATACCTATATACCATCATTTAAAACTTCAAAGAGGGGAGATATTTAGGAATATCACAATTAAACTTTTTACACTATTACAAGAAAAAGAAGTAGAACTACTTTTAGATCAAATATCAAGCTCTAACCCACTTGATAAAATCAAAAAAAAATACAACTTGTAGTAGAAATAAAATTGAAAGATCCAAATAAAGAAATTAATATCCCAAACAATATCCCTTATTCTGAATGAGATGTAAAAGAATTTCAAGAAGAATGTAAAAAATTATTAGATATAGGAGTAATTGAACCTAGTAAATCACCACATTCAGCACCAGCTTTTTATGTTGAAAATCATAATGAACTAAAAAGGAGAAAACGAAGAATGGTAATAAATTATAAAAAGATGAATGATGCTACAGAAGGAGATGCATATAAATTACCAAGGAAAGATTACATTTTATCAAAACTAAAAGATAATAAATGGTTTAGTACTTTAGACGCAAAGTCGGGATATTGGCAAATTAAATTAACAGAAGAAACAAAAAAATTAACAGCTTTTAGTTGTCCACCCCAAAAACATTATCAATTTACAGTATTACCCTTTGGATTAAAACAAGCACCAGGAATTTACCAACGATTTATGGATACAAATCTTCAAGGATTCGAAGATTATAGTCTTGCATATATTGATAATATAATTATTTTTACTAATAAAGATGAACAAGACCATTACGAAAAATCAAAAACAATTTTACAAAGATGTAAGGAGATAGGGATAATTATTTTAAAAGAAAAAGCCGTATTAGCAAAACAAGAAATAAATTTTCTTGGCTTGCAAATCGAAAAGAAAGGAGAATTAAAACTCCAACCACATATTTTAGAAAAACTACAAAGTTTTCCTGATAAAATGGAAAATAAAAAGCAATTACAAAGATTTTTAGGAAACTTAAATTATATATCAGAACAAGGATTTCTAAAAAATCTAGCGCGTTATCGCAAAAAACTTCAAAATAAACTTTCAGAAAAAATACCTTGGCAATGGAAAGAGGAAGATACCATTGAAATACAAACATTGAAAGACTTATGTAAGGATCTACCCGTTTTACATAACCCATCGAAAGACGAATTACTTATTATATATACTGATGCATCTATTGAAGCATGGGGAGCAGTTATGACTGCAGTACCCTCACAGTACTATAAGATCTCTGATCTAAATACAAAACGATTGAAGGACGAAAAAATTTGTAAATATATCAGTGGAACCTTTTCCACCACAGAACAAAAATATCCAATACATGAACTTGAAACTCTTGCAGTTTTAAGACCAGTCCGAAAGTGGCGAATTGATTTATTACCAAAAGAATTTGTGTTAAGAACTGATTCAAAATATGTTACTGGATTTATAAATTATAAATTTAAGGCAAATTATAATCAAGGAAGACTAATTCGTTGGCAAATGGAGTTAATTCAGTATCCATTCAGGTGTCAATACATAAAGTCAGAAGACAGTTCACTAGCAGATTCATTAACAAGAGAATGGAAGCAATAAAAATAATTGAAGCTCAAATTCAAGAAGAATAAAAGAAAGTTGAAGGAACAAACAAGAAAATTCAAGGACTAAGAGCAGTATTAGCAACACTCAAAGGAGACCAACCCGAAAGAAATGAATCATTCAAGAAAAAATATTATGTCATTTTTACAGGACCAATGAAAGGAATCTACGACGATTGGTCAAAAGCAGCAATACATGTACAAAACCATTCAGGAGTCATCCATAAGTCATATGCAACAATTGAAGAAGCAAAGAAAGCCTTTCAAGAATCAACCTCATATTTAACCATTACCCAAAAACCAATTAGCCCAGATTACAAACCATCATCATCAAGAAACATGTTAGTTATGACAAAATTACAACCAACAATATCCACCATACCCTCAGCACAAGAAATAGAAAAAATCAAATCCATTACAAAAGAAAAATTTATTCACTGCTACAATACCCTTGTCAACTATGAAGAAAAATTCAAAAATCTATCATTCTACCCAAAAGAAAATATTACCTATGGACCAAAAGCAATTATACTACCAGAAGCCTCATCGCTAACGGTATATGAATATTTTAGCCTAGGACTCACGGATTGTATCTACACAAAAAAGGAAAAAATAAACTCAATGTTCGGATTTTTTTCCCGAATATTTCAGACAAGCACTTCATCAGTACGCATAAAAAATAGCTAAAGAGAGATCCATTTTCTTGAAAACCTATAATATCTATCCACTTTTTGAGGGGGAGAAGCTACAACAAGTAAGCTTCGCAATTGTCAAATTATGAAAGGACCCGTTCATATACATTATAAACGATTCACAATAGTTGATTACATTGCGAGGTATTTGACCTCTATATGATACATTTTACAAACATTGTATTAGTTTTTAAAAGACAATCTTTCTTTACATCAAAAATTGACAGGCATGCATACCATTTCATAATATCCACTATCCAACTATAAATTAATTTAATAATAATCTTTGATGAACTCAATGACTCGAATGCAACGTTCTTCGAAATATGCTATGAAAGACTCCAAGTAATATCTTTAAAATGAGCAAATGCACAGCGGAAGATTTCTTTAACACCTGAGAATAAACATGCTTTAAAGTGTCAACCAAAAGGTTGGTGAGTTCATTAGTTTATCATAATCATTTATTTCCATCATTTTAATAGACCACAAGAATTTCATTTACAGTTCTCATAAATATACGTCCCATGCATAGAGACAAAAATAATCATTCATATGGTGAACACCTGGTAACCGACATTAACTAGATACATATAAGAATATCCCCTATCATTCCGGGATCCTCCTTCGGACATGATATAAATTTCGAAGTACTAAAGCATCCGGTACTTTGGATGGGGTTTGTTAGGCCCAATAGATCTATCTTTAGAGTTCGCATCAATTAGGGTGTCTGTTCCCTAATTCTTAGATTACCAGACTAAAAGGGGCATATTCGGTTTAATAATCCAACCATAGAATGTAGTTTCGATCACTTGTGTCTATTTCGTAAAACATTTATAAAAGCAGCACATGTATTCTCAGTCCCAAAAATATATATTGCAAAAACATTTAAAAAGGGAATAATGAAACTCACCATACTGTATTTCGTAGTAAAAATACATATAACGTCATTGAACAAGTGCAAGGTTGGCCTCGGATTCACGAACCTAAATTAATTATATATATTTATGTGTTGGTCAATATTTGTCTAACAAATTAGGTCAAGTCATAGTGTACCACAATCCTAATGCTCGAGACTAATATGCAAAAGTCAACAAAAGTAAATTTGACTCAAAATAATTTCCAAAAATCTATACATGATTAATATATAGTTTAAATATCGTCGTTTTATATTTTTAAATATTTTTAAAAGATTTATTAGAGTAAATAATATAATTTATTTATTAATAAATAAAATTTTATATTATATTTATATAATAAAATATACTTTTATATATATTAAGTAATACAATTTATAGGGTTCATTTAATATTATAAAGATAATATGATAGGTATTATTAAAATAAGTTATTACACGTAGTAAAATATGTTTGTATCAAATATTTATTTGATAAAATAATATCTATAATGATAGTAAGTAAAAGTTGTATTATTTTGTAATAATAATTATTATTATAAAAATATCAATATTTATAATTACTAAGATGACATTATGATAAAACGATAATTCTAATTATGATAACTTTAATATTTACGATAATTTTTAATATTATCTTTAAAATAATAATTCTATTTAAAATAATAATAATAATGATATTTTATAGTAACAATGACATTTCTATTAAAATGATAATTTTTATTAAAATGATAGTTTTAATACTAACGATAATTTTAATAATAATAGTAATGATAAAAATAATAAGAAAGATAATTTTATCTAAATCAATATCTTATAATATTTTAATTTCATCATGATACTCTTACCCATTATTTCCTAATCGTTTCGTTTAATTGCTTTTAATCGTCTTTTATATCGTGTTCGTAATAATGATAATAATAGTAATCAAAATAATTAGGTGTTACAAATATTTATTTTAATTACACTAATATTAATAATGTTAGTTACTATAACATTATTAACGATAATACTAATAATTATCTTAATGATAATATAGTAATAATAATATTAACAATAACAATAACCATTTTTAAATAATGATATATATATTAATAATGATAATAATAATAATAATAATACCAATAATAATAATAATAATAATTGAATAATAATAATAATACTAATTATAACTTTAACGATAATAACGATAGTAATAATAAAAAAATAACAATTTTTTAATGATAAATCCTTTTATTGATAAAGATAATAATAATAATAATAAGATAAAACTAGAACGACGATAATAACGACGATAATAATAATCATTTTTAATAATAATACAAAAATTCGATGGACTATAACTTCAAATCCGTTCATCGAAATCATTCGATATCTAAATGAAAAGTTCTTAATATTTCGCTAGCTTTCCAACGACATGCATATCTTATACCTTATCTCAGTCGCATATATAACTAATTCAGGATTCAACATAACCTAACTAAAGGCAATATCAAAAGTACAAACATGCATAATCCTATATACTCGAGCACTAGTCAGGGATACACTATTAGTATGTAAAAGTTAAATTATGAGTACTCACGTATCAATATTGAGATTCAATATTGCAGAAAAGGTACGTAGACGCAACGGAGATGATAAACACTATATTGACCTCACGAGCATACCCATGAACCATACCCAATCACCTCCATAGCTATAACCCATAATTTCCTTAACCCAATCCCACTCGAAAAACAATTTTGAAATCACTCGGACAGCACTCTGACGTAATATTTTATGTATACTAATAATATCTTGAAATAATACGGAGTAAATATATATATGTAAATCGATTGAGAGAGTTTAGAGAAAAATATTTTCAAGTTTCTATGAAATAATGAAACCTATTGAATTCTATTTATAATAGATTTTTAAATTATTAAAGTGAATTATTAAAGTATGAATTATTAAATTGAATTATTAAAGTATGAATTATTAAAGTGAATTATTAAAGTATGAATTAGTAAAGTGAATTATTAAAGTATGAATTATTAAAGTGAATTATTAAAGTAAGAATTATTAAAGTGAATTATTAAAGTTAAAGTAAAGTAAAAATAAAGTAAAGGTAAAGTTTAAGTATAGTAAAAGTATAAAACTATATACGTATAATACGCGTATAAATATATATAATATTAATTTAAATCGTTATATATATTTAATAAAATAAAATATAAATATCGTTATCTTTATCATACTGGTTAAGTAATGAGTTGTCAAAAGTGGTTCTAGATATTTATAAAAGTTATATACGTTTTAATAATAAAGTTCTTTTTATACTGAAAACATTTTTGTACGTTTGAAACTAAATCAAATAAATATAATAATTTTGTTTTCCAAAACCAAATATATTTTTAAGAATCATTTTTTTAAAGGTTAAAATAATAGAAATCGTTATATCATAAAATGTTTTAGAAAAGTAGAATCATATATATTCATAATAGGTTTCAAGTTTTTAAATTACAGTTTGTTGGTGAAGCATGGGATAAAGTTCAAAGGTTAAATAAACGTATGAAATCATCTTAATAAAAAATGTCGAGTTACTTAACTTGTCGATATCCAACATCTAAGTTATTTACACTTCACGTTCTTACTTATAAATCACTTTACCATTTTCCGAATGTTGTCAAAAAGAATAGATTTCTTAAATTACAGTGGACCTCATAACATAGACCCGTAATCATATCATAATGTATCTGATAAATCAATCATTTGATATTATCTTCTAATTCCATCGATAAACATATTGAAACAAATACGTTCATGTAAAGTATTATACGTTTAATACTTTATTAATATTCTCAAGTAATAATATATATATACATATATATACATATTTATTTATATATAACGGTTCGTGAATCGTCGGAATTTGTTCGAGGTTATAATGAATGTATGAACACAATTTAAAATTCTTGAGATTTAACTTAACAAACTTTGCTTATCGTGTCGGAATAATATAAAGATAAAGTTTAAATTTGGTTGAAAATTTTCGGGTTGTCACAAATTAGGAATTAGCAACGAAAACTATTCACCAATTCCACAAATTGAAGACAAGAAAATAAGCCCAGAAAAAATAATGGCCAACTACATAATGAATTACAAAGGACTTTGTGAACATTCACAAAAAATCCAACCCAGTTCAAGACTTAATTACAAGAGCCCAACAATGTTGGTATACAGCAATAGCCCAAGAAAAATGATGACTGAAGCCCAAGACAAAGCAATAGCAGCATTCGAAAGACCCATTATTGATCTACACGAAAGCATGAAGATTCCAGAACTTGCAAGAAAAAGAATTTGTGAATTAATTCAAGGCGTAGGACATCATAAATGTAATTACTGTATAAGCGACAGCTCATCAGCAAAGTAATCAGATAAGGACGACAGCTCATTTGAAGTTTTCCTAGAAGATAAGGAGAGCAGTAATGTAATATAATTAAAGTAGTGTTTACGCTCAATAATGTAAATAGTATGTAGTACTATGTAATAGGTTACTGTATAATAGAGTAATAATGTAGTGTTACTGTGTAGTATAGCAATAATGTAGTCCAAGTGTGTAAAACTCCTCTATATAAAGGAGTAGTTATCGTTTGTGTAATTTATATTTTAGTTTTCAACTATCAATAAAACGTGTGTTTTATTTGACTTTTGCTCTTAAGCATAAGTTTGTAGAATTGTTGAACTTTTAAAGTTCTGAATAGCAGTTCGCACTTTTCATATACTCAAAATAATAAATTAAAGGTACAAAATCATAACCAAAAAAAGAAATTACTCATCAAAAGCAACATCAATTCCAGAAGACAAATTCAGGTATAAAAACTGAATACTTTGATCTTACTGATTACTATAATTTGCAATATCATGCTATAGGATTAATTAATAATCGTATAGCAATAATATTAATAGATACGGGATCATGTCAATCATTCATTAACGAGAAATTTTTAGAAAATGAAAAAAGATATAAGTTAACAACACTAGAGGAAGCAAGTTTCTTAGGATCAACGTATGTAATAAAAGAATATGCTATTATAAATATAATATTCTAAAACTTTAGTATTGAAAACACAAATAAAAATACTAGAAAAAGAAAACCCGGTTCAAGTATTATTTGGAACAGACCTTATAGATCAATTTGATCATTTTAAAATAGCTAAGGAAAAAATATTAATTAAAATAGGAAATACTAGACATATAATTCCTAGAATAAGATTAATGGAATCTAATATTGCATTTTTTCTATAAATGGAGAAAAATACAGATATATTTACTTATATAAATACACAAGAAACAGAAGAAGGATATAGTTCAGAAATATTAATAGAAGCGGCAAAAATAAAAGAAATAGAGAAAAATAGTAAAATAAATATAAAAGAAGGTCAAGGAATAAAACATACATTGTTTAATAATCTATGGAGAAAAAATATAATATATTTAGGGAAAATGGTATCCGAAACACCTATAGAAATATCTGAAGCAAAAGGAACACTAAATTTACCAATAATAGAAAGAAATAGTATAAATAATAAGCTAAGAGAGATACCTCGTGAAAAAAGAGCAAAAATTTCATATATACACATAGGAAGAATACAAATAGTATTAAAATCAACCTATCTAAGAGGAATAGATTCTCCAATAGAATTAATAATTACGGATAATAGAATTAAAAATCAAGAAGAATCAATAATAGGAATTATTCAAGGAAATTTAGGATATACTACAATAAAATTTGAAGTAGCCTTACAATATGGAATACCCCTAGATACAAAAAATTTAGATAACTCGGTAGGAATAGCTTTTAATTTTAAAAGACAAGATTTAATGGAACAAGGAGATTACCCCTTTAGTATTTCATATGCAATAGGATACGCACTTAGTAACTCAAATCATTCAATAGAATTTAAAGATAGAGAAAGAATTTCAATAGATGAAATATTTGAACAAACTAGTACTCAAAAAAGAATGATTAAAAAGAAACATTTAGAAAGAAATAATCAATTAAGACGAATAAGTTCTTCTAGATCAATTAGAGAAATTCATATAGAAAGACCATTGGTTGTAGGAGCAAACAATAAAGAAGAAAATAATATAGAAGAAAGTATAAATCTACTTAAAAGGCAAGTATCTACTCTACAAAATTTAGCAAAAGGAATAAATGAAAACTATGAGTTCTAAAATACAAATGAATTGTTCAATATCTAATAAAATTAGAGAAGAATGTTTAAAATATAGATGGTCTAGAATAAAAACCCTACAAGAAGAAATAACCAGATTAGAAAAAGAATTTGAATCGATAAAAAACCCTAAAAATATCTTAGCAAAAGTTAGTATTGTAATAATAACCAACCAAATTAAATATAACCAAATAACAATAGATAACCATCATAAATATATCCAAAAACAATCCACAGAACTTACTCAATTTACAAGTTAAAATAATGAGTTCAAAAAGACAAATTAGTTGTTCAGAAAGTAATACTTTTTGAAAAGAATTAATAGATAAAAAATGGCAAAGTATTTCAAGAATAAGTAAAACTATAGAACGACTAAATGAAAGTTTAGAAAGAGAAAAAAATATATTTACATCAAATAGATGAAGATATATATGATTATATGGAAACAAGTAGAAGAATCCGATTTATAACAATAAACATAAAACATCATCAAAAGTTTATTAACATATATCTCAATGGAATTAAAAGTATTTCTACTAACCTAACCATATAAACTTGTTAAAATATGAATAAAATTGAAAAACGAAGAATGACACGATTGATTAGTTACAATTATTAGTAAGTGTCATTAATACCATTAATGATAGTAAAAATGAACACGATTGTAATTATCATAAAAAGACAAAAAGTACGTCAAACTACTGAAATTATATCCGATTTAAATTTAACATCTATTCTACATTTAAAGTAATAAATGATAAGTTACGCTTATCATCCTATAACTATCGAACATATACATATATGAACCTATAACTATATAAAAAGTAATTTAACTATGAATCAAACAAATAGTACAATAATAAGATTCCTAATACGATTCCAAACATAATAAACAAACAACTCATGAAATGAATAAATTAGCAGAATTATATAATCTCACAGAAAATATTAACATAACACCAATTAATTTAAGAGAAATGAAAAACTTAAATAAAATCCAATATGAAATAAAAGAAAAACCTTTTATAGAAATAATTGAAAAAATTAAACAATTTGAACAAATCCTAGAAATAGAAACAAACAAAAATAAAAGATGTTCAACCAAGGATAATATCTATAATGATTATTATGAAATTAACAAAGAAGAAGCACTCAATTTGAAAAGTATAAAATATTCAGCAAATAGATTAAGACACCTTAATAGATTTCCGCTAGAAATCACGAAAGATTTAAATATGACCTCTACCTCTAAACTGACCTCTGAGCTAAATTCCTGAGCCTAATCCTGGTATCAGAGCATAGGAAGCACGATTCTTATATATATATATATATATATATATATATATATATATATATATATATATATATATATATATATATATATATATATATATATATATATATATATATATATATATATATATATATATATATATATATAGGGTCATAATCAAGAGGAAATCACTTTTTTAGGGGGAAGGGGGAAGCAAATTTTTTTTTTTTTTTAAAACTTTGTTAACGAACATTATAGATTAGATGAAAATATGAACATTTAAAAAAGACACTTTGTGATGAATGTCATTATTTTGGCGGGAAAACGCTCGAATAAAAAAATTAAAACATTCAATGCATTGAATGTTTTGCTGCTGA
The DNA here is from genome assembly GCF_046630445.1 of Rutidosis leptorrhynchoides. Classification (NCBI taxonomy): domain Eukaryota; kingdom Viridiplantae; phylum Streptophyta; class Magnoliopsida; order Asterales; family Asteraceae; genus Rutidosis; species Rutidosis leptorrhynchoides. The sequence continues at coordinate 97,652,478 of NC_092335.1, forward strand.
GTTTATTTGCATCGTTTTGGTTTCATCTTGTGTTAAGTGTTTTTTTCGAATTTAGCCCGATTTAGAGTTTAGGGTTTTGGGTTTAGGGTTTTGGGTTTTCGGGTTTACGGACCCAAAACCCTAAACCCTAAACCCTAAACTCTAAACCGTTCGTGTTAAAATATTCAATCTAAACCCTAATTTTTAAACCATAAACCCTAATTTCTAAACCCAAAACCCTAATTTCTAAACCCTAATAGCTAAACCCTAATTTATAACCCCCTAATTTCTAAACTCTAATTTCTAAACCCTTAAAAAAAACTCAGCAGCAAAACATTCAATGCATTGAATGTTTTTATTTTTTTCTTCGAGCGTTTTTCCGCCAAAATAATGACATTTATCACAAAGTGTCTTTTTTAAATGTTCATATTTTCATCTAATCTATAATGTTCGTGAACAAAGTTTTTTTAAAAAAACGAAAAAAAATTACTTCCCCCCAAAAAAGTGCTTCCCTCTTGATTAAATCTCTCTCCCTCTCTCTCTCTCTCTATATATATATATATATATATATATATATATATATATATATATATATATATATATATATATATATATATATATATATATATATATAATAATTAGGGAACTTTTATTCGAAATGAAAGAACCATTCAAAATTGTACAATATAGAACACGAGCCATGCAAACCTCTCAACTAGAGGACATAAAGGATCAAAACAAACCTAGGAAACAAAGCTATCTAAATAAATGATCTACTGATGCCAAAAAATTGCCGTTAAAAAAAAAAACAAACAAACAGAAGCCAGCAAAGCTAAACCGAGACTAACCAACAAACAAACAATCTAAAAATACAAACTATGATATATAACAATGAAGAACCACCTATCCCAATAACACTATAAACAAGTACATCAGCATACCAAGGAACCCAATAACACATTTTTTTTTTAACGACGAATTTACATCAGCGGATCATTTATTTCAACGACCCTCATTATTTGCACCCACACACGCTAGAAGGAAACTCCTACCCGGGTTGCTTGGCAACTAATCGTGGGCTCTTCCATACCGAGGCATGATACCATTGAAGCAAATGTTCGTTGGTAATAACACTAACACATTAGTTTTGAAAAAAGAAAAAAAAAACTTGAGTCCCCCTTAAATTTTCATCCTAGATTTGTCACTCCGGTCATGATTATGAGTACGCAAAACAAGGGTTGAGTCAACAAGCTATTAACTTGTTTGAGCGACTCAGTAACTTATTTGAAAGCGTCAGGAAAGAGCCGCTTTGATCTAAAGTTTTTGACGAATTGTCGGTCTAGTATACTATAAATGAAACCTCTAGATTTTTAGCAGTATGCAAGTTTAGAGCAACCCAAGACGTTTGGGGTTGTCCCCCTAGGCGATTTTGGGGTGTTTTTGAAAGTTTTCCACGGAGTTTAAAACTATTTAATCATCATGGAACAAGCTACGGTCAAGGATTCAAATGATGGTCATCCAAGATTCAGGTCTATTCTTTATCTATGAAAGATTTTACCTTCATATTCGATAATCCCTACCGAATATGAAGGTAAAATCTTTCATAGATAATATTCTATCATTTGTGAAATGTGTGACAACTGTTTCTTTTTCGATCACCATTCATATTGGTTCGCTGATGTACGATGCACATTTCACAATATGAAGACGCATTTCAGATAATATTCTTTTAACGCAAGAATTGATGAAAAACTATCATTTGTCTTTGGGTACTGCTCGATGCGCTTTTAAGGTTGATATACAGAAGGCTTATGATACTGTTGATTGGTCATTTTTGGAGACTATTCTTATTCGTTTTGGGTTTCACATGACGATGGTTCGCTGGATTATGAAATGTGTGACAACTGTTTCTTTTTCTCTTTTTCGATCAGTGTGAATGGTGATCTTCACGATTATTTCAAAGGAAAGCGTGGCCTTAGACAGGGAGACCCGATGTCTCCTTATCTCTTCACTCTTGTTATAGAGGTTCTTACTCTTATTTTTTCTCGAAATGCTAATTCTGAAGGATTCAGATATCATCCGAAGTGTGAAGAGCATAAAATTATTAATCTTTGCTTTGCTGATGACTTGTTTATCTTTTCTCATGCGGATATTATGTCAGTTCAAGTTATTAGTTCGGCTCTAGAGGAATTTAAATGTTGGTCAGGTCTCGTGCCTAGCCTTCCAAAAAGTACGGCTTTTTTCGCTAATGTCAACAGTCACATAAAGGATCAGATCTTGGTTTTTATACCTTTTGAGGAGGGTTCCTTGCCTATCAAATATCTGGGGCTCCCTCTATTTGCTTCGCGGTTGTTTTACAATGATTGCAAGGTCCTTGTAGATCGAGTTAAGAATCGAATTAATAGTTGGCAAAATAAGTTTTTGTCTTTTGCAGGACGGGTGCAACTAATTACTTCGGTTCTTTCTTCTATGCAAATATATTGGCAATCAGTTTTCCTTCTTCCAAGTGCCATTATTAAAGAAATTGAAGGTTTGATGCGAGGTTTTTTGTGGTGTCAAGGAAGTATGAGGAAAGGTAAAGCTAAAGTAAAGTGGGATGATGTTTGTATTCCTAAAGAAGAAGGGGGTCTGGGAATTCGCAGGTTAAAATACTGGAATATTGCTTTATTAACGTCTCATGTTTGGAGGATTTTATCTCATAAAGAGTCTCTTTGGGTGAGGTGGATTCATTCTTATCGTCTTAATAATTGCAATTTTTGGGATGTTGCGGTTCCATCTAATGTGAGTTGGGGATGGCGTAAACTTTTGCTTTTGCGAGAGGTCTTGCGAGGTCGTTTTGTGCATGTCATTGGAAATGGTGAAAACACGTCAGCATGGTTTGATGAATGGGCTGATGTCGGCCCTTTAATAAATATTGTTAGACGTCGAGCTATTATCCAAGCAGGTATGCAACTGAACTTTACTGTTGCCGACCTTGTTCATAATGGATCTTGGTCCTGGCCGATTGATTGGGTCGATAGATTTATAGTTCTGGCGAATTTGGCTCCTCCTGATATGTCGAATTCTTCAGACATGGTAATGTGGAGAGATCTTAATGGGTCTAAATGTGAATTTTCCATCTCGCAAGTATGGGAATACCTTCGGCCGCGTGCTGCTCATGTTCCATGGTATTCGGTTGTTTGGTTCTCTCATTGTATTCCGAGACATGCGTTTGTCCTTTGGTTACTTATGGGGGAAAGATTGAAGACTCAAGATAGATTAAAAGCTTGGGAAATTCATCATGGGACCATCATTGTGTGTCCGTTATGCAATTTGGTTCGTGACACACATGATCATCTATTTTTTTCCTGTCCTTTTGCATCACAAGTGTGGACTTTAGTGTTGCAGCATATTGATTTTCCAATTAGTTCACATGCTTGGAAGGATTTTGCTTTGTTACTGTCTCCTTTTGCAAAACAGAATATTGCTAGACTCGTTATAATCAAGTTGCTATTTGCGGCGTCTGTTTATTTTATTTGGCAAGAGCGGAACAGAAGGATCTTCAAGAAGGGTAATCGATCCCCGGCCCAGGTTTATGAGGTGATTTATGCTACAGTTCGTTTAAAACTGATGAGTTTCAAATGGAAGTCTTCAGCTAGTGCGCTTAGGCTCAAGTCTGATTGGAAAGTGTCATGAGTTGTTTTGTTTTTTGTTTCTTGGAGCTCATTGCTCATGTTTAGCTTTATAGTTTGTTAAAGCTTGGTTGTTTGTGAGGTTATAGGGTTTGTCCTATAACTCTGCGCTTCTTGTATAACCTTTTTGGTTTTTAATATATTCGCCGGGTAACCCCCTTTTACCCAAAAAAAAAAAAAAGATTTTACCTTTAAAATATTTTGATTTTGTTGAAAACGTGATGGTTGGCTAGTTTTTGTTTGTTTACTTAGATTAAATACATGTGTATGTTTGGATTAGTTTTGTATTGATTAAATTTATATTACCTAATTTAATGCTTGAATAAAAGAATGACTTTTGAACTCATAGCATAGGTTTGACTTAATTGATTGTTTTTGCTTCATTGTATTGAATTGATGACTTGACAATTAAGTTTAGTGATGGTGACATAGAATTGTTTGTCCATCCTGACCAGGGAGACGAATTAAGTTCAATCGAGAAATCAGGTAGAAATGAATTATTGCGACGACCAATTAGCGCTATTAGTGGTGACTGCGATCGTACGACACCATAAGTTGAAGTCATTTAAGTTTGTTGATTTATAGCTAGTCTAGGTAACTATATTGCGACCGTACGGGTGGACCTAGCTAGATTACTTCACTTGTAATAATTTATAACCATAACTTAATCTTAAAATTTAACATAGAAGTGAATAAAGTCTAGGTAAACATATCCGTGTTAACTTGAGTGCTTGCTTTACTTTACTATTTCATTGTTTAATTTAATTTTAGTATAAAAATACATTCCGTTTACATTCCAGTCATTAAAGGGAAAAACCCTACGTGTTTACTGCTTTGCTTATTTATTAGTTTTAATTAATTACTCACATTTTAGTTTACATTATTGATTTTCATTCATATTGTTCTTGGAACGATACCTAAATTTACCAGTTTTGTACTACTACACAATCGGATAAACTTGCATGTAGTTATGTTTTAGTGACGTATTTTCTAGTTATTATAAAATTATATAACATGTAGTTATAACACATCACATTTGCAGCAGGAGATCGTGCACATCCTCAATGGGAAGATGTATATTGGTATTGGGGTTATTGCCCCTAAAAGAAGAAGATCGTATTAAGATAAAAAAAATTTGATACCCTACGACGTAGATGAACTTGACTACTTGAGTAACATTTTGGGTATTCAGATATTGACGCGACATCTGGTAAGATTTCTACTCTTTATTGAGCTGGAAGTTTATAGGTCTTAATGTTATGATTACCTTATAACTGAATTTGTATTTCTTTTATACATAAATACAAATAAAAATGAAACCCTTTGAACAAATCATATGCTATTAATTTTGTATGTAAAATTTGTTGCATAATTTATCTGTATTGGATCCAAATCTGGACATAATTTGCTACCATACAATGATTAAAAGCTGCCTTTCTAACAAGTGCACTCTGTTTTCGTTTATGTATTTACAGATATCATTGTTCAGATCTTTATCAACAAAGAATAGAAAATATTAATGCCAACAAGGTACATCTAATCCCACAAACATAAGTTATATGCCTTTAGAAGCGTTTCATCGCATGTGCAGAACCATAATAAGGAAAAAATGGACCCCACCACTGTGCCCGCAACCACTTGGCATGTAGTGTGATAGCGTAGTAGTACCCGTAGCCATGACTGCATGAAATTAAGATTGTTAGATATTTTGTGATGATGATGTAGATAAAGTGATTATTCGGCGCTTATACGTACCAAATATACGCCAACTGCTATAACTAGTCCACTAAGAATAACCGAAATCCCGTTCACTTCTAGCCATCCAGTAACTGTCAATAAGCATAAACAGCTTAATTAGTATTAGAAGTATCAAATTTTACATGTTCGTGACAAATTTTAATAGCTTCTGAACAGAAAAGAATAGAGGTAAAGATGGTTACTTGAAAGAATGATGAACACGGCTGCAAACGAGATCGATTGGGCATGTGTAGACGGCATTCCAGGACCAGAACACACATCAGAATAGGGTCGTTCCTGGTTTAATATTCGCTTCAATACGAACGATAATAAAACGTTCAAAACAGCACCTATAACAGCCCACAATGCTAAATCATCTTGCCTTAAAAGAATAACTCCACCATAAGTTGCAGCTATAAACCAGATACTCTGCACTCAAAAGTAAGAAGCAACCGATAATGAATTTATACAAAACAATCTTCTGAAGCTATAAAAAAATATATATATTGCCATATTGAAAACAAGATCACCTACCAAATTGTTAATAACAAGGTGAATGTCATTAGCTGTTTGATGATAGCAATCCTCACCACTCTCCAAAAAAGCTTCATGTTCAAAAGCGTAAACCGCAGCTTCTCCACATTCGTTACCTTCTGCAACTCGAGTCTCGAACGATGTCATTATCATCGTGTTATGCAGTACGAAGGTGTGTAAATTCGAATGTGAAATTAAGCTTTTTAGAAGGTTATTTCAGTGATTGTGAGGTGTGGAGTATGGGAAGGGATAGGAGTTGCAATTGTTGTGAATTTATAAGATCACCTTCTGCTTTTCTAAACCACCCAATAAAAAAAATAAAATCAAAATATTTTCTGGTTTTATATTAAATTTTAAATATTATATATTTGATTGCTAGTAATCAGCCATTATTGATTGTATCAATGAATCCTTCTACCAATAGTACATCTGTTCATTTTTTTATAATAATAAAGTGTTAGTATATATGGATAAATGATAAATTGATAATCATTGTTAAATTATAATTATATCAATATCAATAAGAAACAAGATATGATTCTGGGCATAACTAAGATATTAACGTTTTAATTGCTTCTTGACTTGATGGTGTAAACTAGTATTCAGGACAGAAGTTGTGTTCTTTTCCATGCACATTTCAAGATGGTACAGAGCGGATATAACTTAATTGTATAATCGTCCTACTAATCATTTTTAGTTTAATTATTAAAATATATCTTTATCACGACGTGAGGTGAAATGGATTTTATGTATATATTCTAATCGATCTAATTCTAACACAATATATTCTTGATACTAGCTATCATAAGATAATATTCCTTGAATGCTAATAAAATATTCTATAAGAACCTCATCTGTAAAAATACATAAAGCTAACAATTTCGTATTCACTAACAAAACTAAACTCATTGCACCATACATTGATCTAAAGAGACACAAAATAATATATATGGTAGTTTCAAAAAATATCATAATTTGACCTAGTTCAAACTACAATCCCTCAACAAATAGTAGTAGCGGAGTTAATAAGTTTTGAGAGGGGTTGTGTTTACAACTTTTTGAGAAATTAAATCAGTAGTACACACCTAAGAGTTCATGACTCATTTGTTTGAAAGTGTATCTTTAAAATATAATATAAATATAATGGTAGTAAGGTAGTTTAAGGAGGATGAAGAAATGCTTGAGATAAGAAGTGAAAGAGATAAACAATGAGGTTGGAATAGAAAGGGACGCAGGGCTGGTCCTAAGTTACACGATGCCCTGTGCTAGTCTACTATATAATGCCCTCACTAAACTTTATATATAATCATCGTCACGATTTTTATAGATTTAGAACCTAATTAAGTTTAAAGATTATTTTCACTTTAGTATTAATATTAATATTAATATTAAATTAATATTAATATTAATAATATCATGTAAATAATAGAATTTAGCACAACAAATTCAACCCAAGTTACAAACATCGGTAAAATCTTCTTCATTTGTTTTAAAAATTCGTTTATTGTGTCATATAAATATTACTAGATTTATGAGCCCGTGCGTTGCACGGGGACTCATCCGTAAACATTATTGGTTGTTAAACTTATATATGAAATAACGATATTATATTAATAGTGTCAAAAGTACTATTATGGTAGAATTAGTAAAATATGTTTTTGTAAACTTCACACATTTGTATAACTTTGATAAATTATAATTCATACATAGTTTTTAAAAGCCCGTGAGTTGCACGACACCTATAAAAAATAGTTTCCCTAACATAATTATGTCATTGTGTAAAGTACCTGATACATATACAATGTTGACAACATCAATATTGTACCATTAGGAATCATAAGCCCAAGAGCCTGTTAACCCTCATCAGAATCATGTAAATGGAATTGAACGCTCGATAATAACCTCGTAAAAGTTTATAAATTCATCGGTGAAAATATGGTGCAAATGGAAACTAATTTTTTCATCTTCATAAACAATACTCCGAAATAAATTTCATCAGTGATGATAAGAATATAATTTAGATAGTAAACGTATAATGTTGATACATATTGTATGTGTTATACATTAAGTACGCAATTAAACGTCTTTTATTACATTTGAAACTTTTTTGTAAATAAGCAAACTGCAAGACGACTCTTAATCAAACAAACGGGAGACGTACAAGTAATTTTAATTGACGTTATAATAAATTGAGTTAGAAATCACTAACAGTAGTAAATTTATATGTAAGTACATCACCAAAAGTTTCATAACTGGAAGATTGTTTTACACCAAACACAAAGATTAAAGACAATAAATCCAACATGTTTATTTGTTGTCCTTCATATATGTGCAAAATTGCGAAATATGAAAATGTAAATATAGATGAAAGACAAAAATTTGTTGATGCCAATTATCCTCCATAGGTGTTACAAAACTTCTTTGAATACAACTTTTTTTGTTGTATTTGATAATTCGTTGTCTTTGTTCAAAATTAGCACCTTTAAGCCCTTTTCAGATGTGATTATAGATAGAGCTACATATAATTGACCATGACTGAAAATCGGTTTCGGTAGGAATAAACCAACACATACCTATTTAAATATGATGAATTAGTTTTGTTTTTCTCAAACATTTAATGTAGACAAACCAATTGTTTTACCGTGCATTGCCAGTGACTCAGAATCAATACATGCAGCAAAGTAATTAACACACCGTTCTAACTTTTTACCCCACACATTATATTTGTTTAAGATACAATATTTTCAATTATCTTAAGTAAACACCAACCATCAACAACATCTCTTCAGTTTGACAAATCTGACATAGATTTGTCAATAAATAGTAACTACCTGTTACTTTGATTTCAATTGAAAACGTGTTTAAAAATAGTAGGAACTTCGGTAGTAATCAGGCTTACACACACTTTGGTGAACAATTGACCCATTTGACACTATAGTGACAATATACACTGAATTGACTATTGCATAACTCTGAAAAAATAGTGACAAATGGGCATCCATTACTAATTGCAACATCTAATATTGATGGCACCACCTATAATATATAGTAACTATAAGTCAGATCTGTTTGAGGCCATTGCAAACCGTTGTCCATATATATTGTCAAAAAACTCGATTCATGGTCTTTGAATCGTTCTCAAAAATATCATACATCTGGTGGGAATTGAAGAATTAGGAAACATAAATTTGCAAACCACTCTACTTTGGAAGTATAGTTTTCGTTATCAGAGGACTATGAACTTTTGACAAATTATTACCTTAAGTTTCAAATAATTAATGAACATGAAAAGTTGTTGATCAATATAAATCCATATTTATATCCCACATCTGAGATATATTAAATAAAAGAAACTCGTAGAATTGAATGGTGAAAGGGCTAAACATACTCACCTACAAAGTATTTTTACACATATGAACTCCAAAATTGTTCCATTAAAATGAATATGATTATTAGGAAAATAATATTACATTGAAATCATAATTCCACAACAGTTTCCTGAAAACAAAATTTATATTATTGAAATGACTATCCTTCTTGCAATCACCACCATTCCAAACTTGTGGTTTTTGGAGGTCAGCAAAGCTATACATACAAAATTTCAATTGTTTGCAATTATATTTATGGTCATTCTGTAAAGAAAAGAAGAAAAAGACAGATCATAAAGACCTGATGTTGATCATTTTTCTGTATTTAAGCCTTTGGGGGTCAGCTTCAACAGCTCCTGAAGTAACTAAAATGATGTCAAAGCCTACAACCCAAACAACTGATTTTGAACCTTTAATTTTACAACTTATTTAACCTAAATGGGATTAAAACAGAGTAATAGTTTCAGTTTTACCTTGGATCTAGAGAGCACAATAATGTCATAATGGAACCATGTCTTACTCATTTTCTCATTATCACTATGGACAGTTTGTAGAGGAGAGGTCGGCCTCACTCCATGGTTCATTTTTGATGCAAGTTTATAGTGAAGTCTCTGCATAATGAATTCCACGAAAATTAATAAACTTAACTTACATAACAAATGAAGTTTTTATACAAACATATATAGACCTTTAACTTTATTATTAAAAATTCAGTATGCAAAAGGTATCTATATACAACTATTTGTTAATAATTGTTAACATTCAGGTAACAATTTCTATAAAATTACCATGTTATAGCAATCATGGGTTGAGTGGTCACCTATAACCACTACAATACTCAAAGGTAAAAGTACTTACTTGACCTTATAATTGCCAAATCAACTTACAAATGCACCTATAACCACTGCACCAAATGCTTCACAAATTTTCAATATTTTTGTCTTTGCCTGCTCTCCGGAAAAGATATTGAGTCATCAAGTTGATTTTATTTTAACAAAAAAAAAAAAAAAAAAAACCATAACACTTACTCACCTCATATGCAGATATGACAAAGCATAATTTTGGCATCTTAGCTAACAAATGCAGAATCTGATTGCATTTCTTCTATCAGTCATATCTTATATTTTTCGAAATCTGATGCTAGCGTTTTAGGTACTAAAGCATTAGAATAAGAGTAACACAACATTAAAAAACAACACACGCACTAAGGTCACCACCTCCCTAGCATGGCCGTCCATTAGTAATGATTAAAGCTCCAATAGCAACACTCTGTCTAGATGCTTGAGCTTGACCAATACTGCTATCCATCATTACAGTATAACTATAAGTGAAAATAACAAAAGCCACCAATAAGTATATTGGTTTACCATTAGGTTGATGACACCACTCTCCATCATTTTGCTTTCTAAATCACGAACCTCGTAAGTGCATTTCTATATAACAAATCTTGATTCACCAGCCTTTATTAGTTTGACCTATTAAAAAGGTCAAATTTCTTTTCACGTTACAAATCTTGGTCTCATTACATTGAATCAATTGAAATTTATTGTAAATATGAATAAATGTCAATTGACATTTTATTACATTGAATCAATTGACTTTTATTAACTAAAATTAAAGTGACCTGCAAATTCGTAATTGTTGATATCTCAATATCTTTTTCCTGTTACTTGTTACTGAACACTTAACAACTGAATCCCTAATATCTTCATTAGTTAAATTCCTTATATAAGTAACAAACTAATAAAAAGCTGATGATAGAAAAATTTATCCCATGTAAATTTAACTCAGACAAATGTACAAAAGAAGCTGATGATAGCAAAAGTTACCCCAGACAAATGTACAAAAGTGACTTTAAGAGGGCATACCTTAGATTGAATGACATAAGACTATGAGTGGATGTAGCTTATGACTCATATTAAGCTTTAGTATTTCCTTTTACTTATTGAGGTGTTTCATCCATTACATGATACGACATCAGGTTAGAAGGGGATATATCAACATATCATATATTGTAACGACCCGACTTTTTCGACTTGCTTTTGTGTTTTATGCTTTCTGCGAAACTGCGTATTTGTGTGTACTGAGCTATATTATACTCTGGGAACTTCCTACATGTTGATTACTTTCGTTTATATATTAAAACGTGCCTTTAAGTACGTAGGTTACTTAACTTGAACCCCGGAAGCCTTTATGACCGTTAGTGTCACTTGACGTTTAGAACGAACTGCGTACTGTGTACACGTTTAACTTTTGTCGTAACCGGAATATTACGACTACGAAATACTAATTGTTATTTTATAATAACAATTACTTGGGTTTTTGGATGCTTAATTACGCTTAGTAATTTACTAGAGCACACTAGTTGGTCTTGTTGGACTTTCTACCTTGTTGGACTTTAGCCCACCCTACACTAGCTAGTGGACTATTTAATTAGCCCAATTATTATAAGTTAGTGACCCATATTAATGAAAGACAAATGTCCATTTATTAGAGGGAACATACTAGCATTTTTGTTAAGCATTATCCTTGATGTTGCATGGGATCCTAACATAAGCACCAACTTTAGACAACCATTAACCAAAAAGCAAAAGTTTGTCCCTCTTGTCCCCCCTCTAAAATCACGGCCACCACCACCCCACCCTCACCTCACCACCTATAAATACAAGCCTTATTTCACCCATTGTACACTTGATCTCATTTGCAATTTACACATACTTACTCTCTAATTCTCTCTCTAGTCTTTCTCACTCTAAAAAGTGTAAGTTTTAAATTTTCTTCTTCTTTTTTTCTTCTCCATGAAGTCGACATCATCATCATCATTTTATGGATCTAGCTTTTAGCTTTTGATCTTGTTATATCTTGTAGATTCAAACTTAGGTTTGAATCTTTCAAGAACATGAAAGATTCAAGCTTTCTAGCTTGGAATCTTCATTTACTTGTTAGATCTAGCTTGTAATTTATTTGTTTTGTTATAAAGATCAAAACTTGTGTTTATGATCTTCATGTATCTTAAAGATCCAAGCTTTATGCTTCAAGATCTTCAAGAACACTAAAGATCCAAGCTTTCTAGCTTAGGGTTTCATTATTATGTTAAAGATCTTAGCTTTTTTAGCTTATGGTCTCATTACTTTCATTATTTTGTTAAAGATCTTAGCTTTCTAGCTTATGGTCTCATTAATCTTGTAAAGATCCAAGCTTTCTAGCTTAGGGTTTTCTTAATACTTGAGATCTAAGTTATTATTGTAGATCTCACTTACTTGGAACCTTTTTGTGTTTGTTGTGATGATAAAGATCAAGTCTTCATCATCACATATGATGGAGATGCATAAACTTGTGTAAAAAGGACAAATGTTGAAGCTTTATTGGATTTATACAATAAAGAGGCAATCTTGATGTTCAAAACTTGTAAAATGATAGATTTTACTCTTAGTTGTGTGTTGATGGTGGAACCTTGGTCAAAGTGATGCTAAAACATCAAAGAGTTGTACACTTGAAGCTTACAAGCATCAAGGATGAGAACCGTGATGAGCATCAAGCACCAAGAACCTCACCGGAGCACTTGCTTGCTGTTTTTAGGGGTATGATCAGACTCCTGGACTTCTGGAAAATTGATTTTCAGATATTTTGTTTCGATTAGATGACTTTTTATTTTGGCCTCGACTTAATCCGATATATGGTTTAGGATTTATAGCCTTCTGAAAGTCACTACGCATTTGTAACGTTGTGCTGAAATTTCTGACATACTCATACTTAAACCGTCTCCACGGTCAAACGAATACGAGTTAGGTTCTGAAAATTGGTCAGCGGTTAGAGGACTCACATACGGAGCCATAGCCACTGACTACGCATCTTTTTTATTTGTATAGAGGTCGTAATAGCTGTCCGAAGTCATCCTTTTGTTTCGATCTCTATTCTTGTTGAACTTACCTTAGTGTTGATGAATGATGATGATAATGATGATGTTGATGATGACACTTAAACTTAATTTATGCACTTTAAACCTTTTGTGACAACATAATGACCTAGTGACCTTTGACTTAGGTTGACGACCTTTCGGACCGACTTACTACTTGCATACTTTGCATATCGACTTTACCGCATTTATCATTGTGAGTTATAGCTCCCCTTTTTACTTATACTATTTTTGAGACTGAGAATACATGCGCCTTTTATGTTTTACGTACTAGACACGAGTACTTAAACTTTACATATGTGTGGGTTATATAACGGCATAAACTTTCCCCTTAGCACGATAACGTTTAATCATTGGTTTTTAAACCGGTGAACGCGAATATTAGATATGGATCCATAGGGTTTGACATCCCCACTCGGGCTAGTCGCGCTATCATTTAACTGGTGTTTAATACTTCGAGGACATACGCACTCGCCAAGTGCACTTTTAGGGGGTATTATTATTACGTTAAGTTAGTTACCGGGAGCCCACAGATAAGCATATACTTTTCATACTGTTTTGAATACGAAATCTCGTGGTCTACATTACTTTACTGATTACAAACTATAGCTCACCAACATTCATGTTGACTTTTAAACGTGTATTTCTCAGGTGCTTAGACGATGTTGCTTCCGCTGTTAGACTTGGTGTCTTGGTGTTATAGACTTGCTGTTATGGACCTGCTGTGTTAGATTTCTGCTGCATTACTTAGAGATGTCTCAATCATGAAACTTTTATCTTGCATTCACAACTTATGTTATTTGAATAATGGCTTTGTAATGACCTCTGTGTCATGTTATCTTTTGTAAACGCTATCTTTTTATGAATGCAAAACTGGTTTTCAAACAGCATATAGTGTTTGATCGTGTAAATATCCTGTTGTGACGAATCGTACATGATGGTTTTGTACGGGGCGTCACATATATCTTCATCATATGACCTTTTTAAAAGGATGTTTCGGGTCAACGCGTAATATGACTTGTTTCAAAAACTAACAGCCCGAATGACTAATCTATTTTGTCACCTACACAAAATAAAAAGAATATATGTAAACCAAAACAGTACACAATAAACCTTATATTTCATTAGATGAATGTTAATACTTAAAAAAATCTTTAAACCATGACAGTTGTGATTCATCCAGTGGTTTGTCTGAACTTTTACTACCTACCAAAGATAAGACGATGATCCCTTTGAAAAGGAGATGATCCTCAAAGTCCCACTATATGTCTAAACACCAATCCCACCCGCTTGCCACCAATTGTAATAACAAAAAAAAAAAATGCATTATACAACTTTACCAAATGTAAGATCCTGAATATTGTGCATCAGGAAATGTTCCTGAAAGTGTCAGTAAATGTGTGCATCAGAAAGCGCCACTAAATGTCTACCTAACACTTATGCATTTTTAGAATTTACATCAGAATCAGGATTAGTCAGAATCAGTCCCTGAACTTCAGAATCTGTTTATACCCTCGTGCGCGCCGCGCACATTCAAGGGAGCGCGCCGCGCACTTTGCCTGGCGACAGATTTCTGATTTTTCTATTTTTGAGTTAAATGAGGGGCTTTTTGGTCTTTTCACTTGGGGACGGATATGTGGCCATATTAGCAGTTTTAGATCCATTTTTGGATCATTTTCACATCCACAACTCTCTCATCTTCAAACCCTAGAGAGAGGAAGAGTTTTTAGAGAGGGAAAGCTCCACTTAGAGAAGAAGGAAGTTGATTCGGGCTAAGGTGCAAGATTTAAGGTTGTTTGCCTCGTTAACGGCTACGTTTTGATAGTGTTCGTAAGCTTTAACTTCGAATTTAATTGTTAAGATTCTTGTTCATGTTTAGGGTTTGAGCTTATTGGGGTTCTAAACCCCATTTCTCATGAAATTGGGGGTTTTGTTGTATTGCTAGTGTAAGTAAACCCGATTATTGTGGGTTTAGGGTTTGATGACGAATTTGGAAGTATTCGTCATGGTTTGGGTGTTAATTCACTTGATTATAAGTGTGTTGGTGTTTTAGATGTTCATAAGAACATGTTTGTTGGTCAAATGGGTGTTAACCTTGATTTGGTGTCAAACTAAGTTATGGGTCAAGATTTGATGAATCGAGTATATAAATGTTTGATTTAGGTGTAAATTGGTGTTTTGAAAATATAATCACTAGCCGTTAGTGATTTTGGGCATTTTTGGGACTTATGTCAAAATGGGTTGATTTTGATTGGGTCGATTTTGGTAATGACACTAATTTGGATTAAATAGATGTTAAACGCTTTTGTTAAGTGTTAAATGACATTTTTGAATGAAGTAATCGTGGATAATGATTTTGGGTTAAATGGTGTCGAGTATAATTTTGGTTAAATTGTACTTGTTTGAATGTGGCGGAATTACCACCCGTAGTGGTAATTGGTGAAGTCCATTTTAGGTGACTAAATGGGCGGGTCATTATGTTAGATAGAAACACTCGGTTAAGGGTGTTGGAGTCGAATTCTCTTGTAGAGAATGTATGTTGATTGTGTGTATATCTATATGCGTATTATAGGTAAAAGCTTACCCAGTTGCGTTTGGAGGCGATTTACATACATGACTTGTGCGGACTTTTCAAGGTGAGTGGAGTAATTATGCATGTATGTATATAATGTATCTATTTGTATGCTATGGTATGAACCACGGTGCCGGTAGTACCATAGTATGTGCGAGTGTGCTATGATGTGAACCACGGAGCCGGTAGCATCATGGTACGTGTGTTGTAGTGTGAACCACGGAGCCGGTAGCACTATAGCACGAGTCGTTAAAGTGTGAACCACGGAGCCGGTAGCACTATAAAATGAGGTGTGAACCACGGAGCCGGTAGCACTATAAAATGAGTATGACTCAAATGCGTAGTGACGTGAACCACGGAGCCGGTAGCGTCATAGCATTTTGTATGGTGTGAACCACAGAGCCGGTAGCACCATGACGCGAGTATGGTTAACCATATAGTTTGTGTATATGTTGTTGTATAGCATAATATATTGTTTGGTGAATATGCTATTGGTTATGCTAGTTACGGTATTTGGAGGTGATTAGCTTATACTTGGAGTTTGTATGCTAATTTTTATTCCTAGCGATTATACGGTGTGTGTAAGTGTATATAAGTAGGTATATTATATATGTATGTGTATAACTATTGCATTCACTAAGCTTTTTGCTTACCCCTCTCGTTGTTTACCTTTTTACAGGTATTGCGTTATGAAGCTAGCTAGTTTTTAGACTAGATGTGTAGGAGCGCTTGGGCTAGATGGGGTAGCTATCGGATATTTGGACGTGGATTGGGGATTTGGTAGTCCCCGGGATTATGCTCTTGGTATCGGGTTGGGTTATAGAGCCATAACTCGTCTAAATGTAGATTGGGTTGAAACTTGTATTTTGTACTTAAATGGTAATTTGGCATATGTGGGCCCGGTGTCGTAAAACTCGTTTTATTATTGGAACGTGTTAGTTCTAACTATTATAATGTGTGGTGAAAAGCGTTTCGCCTAAAAGTGTCGGGAAGTGGGAGATCTTTAATCAAAATTTGGAAAATCCGGACAGAGGCTGTCACGCCTTGTGCGCGTCGCGCACATAAAGGGTTGCTCACCGCGCACCCTTCTGTAAAAAAAAAAAAATTGCGTGATCGGTTGGATATTGGGTTGGGTCGTTACAAGTGGTATCAGAGCATAGTCTAAGAGAATTAGGTGACCTTGGAATAGGTGCATAGTCTTAGACTTATTGGTGGTTATGCATTATATGCGAGACTTGTAGGAATACGGGTCAAACTGAGATTTGAAAGTGCCTAATGTAAGTAGGTGAACTCGGACATTGTTTTGGTGATAGTCACCTAGGTTGTAGGTTGACTCGTTGTGTGGTGTACTTATGTACATTTATTATTACATTGTATATAGGTGTATATATATACAGATATCTATTTGATGCGGTGTCCTAGGGATGAATCTATTGGAGAGATTCGAATGTTTGACGTTTTTGAGTGATCAAGTTCGCGGTATGGACTTTGGTCATTCGGGTACTAGGAGTTATCGCATGTTATTTGGTGTGAATGTTGCTTCAGTCCGAGTAAAGTACTTTGCGTGACCATGTAAAAATGGTATGGTACACATTTGTAATAGTGACCGATCACCATTATTACGAAAGTCTATCTTGACATCAAGCATGACATGACGAGTACCGAACGGAGGAAACGTGGCATGGGGTAGATTCGGGATAAATAAGGAATCTTTTATTGATTCCTAGGTTATAGTTGTCTCGGGTGATGTGCTTGTTGTCACATCGAGTTCATTGTGAATCGAAAAGTGTTACGGTGGATTCGGTTAGTTAAGTGAGTGACCAACTTACGAGTTCAGCGCGTACTTAGTCACCCTAAGTAGTGGGTGCATTATTGAGATTGTCATTAGTTGTGGTTACCCATTGTAACTAGGATAACCGATTAGTGAATGTGCGTGCGACGAGGACTTAAATCCCGTAATGGGACGTAACAAGTCTAATGATTGTAGAATTGGGTTACACTCCGTAGGGTGTGTGGTTACAGAATCGCGTAAGGATTCTAGTTGTGAGTCGCCTTGGAATTTGGCGAATTGAGGAGTCTTCGGGTCGTTAAACTCATGGGAGTGGGACCCGTATGACGGTAATTGCATTATCATGTAAGTGTGTTGTGGATGATAGGGTAATATTCCTAACGGAATATCCCTTGTAGTAGTGATTGTGTCGATATGTGGAAGGGTGTAAGACTTGGTTTTTTCAAGCACCTTTTAGTGCTAGACGGAAGGTTTCGTTAGGCTATATCATTTGGCCTTGTGGAAATTGCGGGTAGCGTGGATCGGTAGAGGCTTTATATAAGACAATAAACCGTAAGGTTTTTCGAGAAGGTATGACTTCAGGTCATTATTGAGGAGAGCTAAGTGACATCGGGTGTATGGGACCCAAAGACCGAGTTTCTGGGATTCGGCAGATTATGGAGGGAGTTTGCATGACACGGCGTCAGGTGCCTTCTTATACCTGCTAGTGTGATGTTCAACTTTGGTGATGGTGTGATCGTTTTGTGCTTAGGGCGTCCTTGAGATGTCTTTGGAAGCAGCGGAGATTACAAAAGTGATCGACAGGTGATGGTAATTCGACGGTTGCGAAAGTCGAAGTTTAAGAGCATTGCGGTGAATACTTTTTATGAAGTGACAGATGAGCGAATCTTGTTGCTCTTAAGTAATAGGCGGGTAAAGATGACCGATGAGCCGGCGATGGACTTAATGTTCGGTTAGGCCGAAGGTTATGATGAAGTGTCAATATTGCGCTCTACGCAATTATTGTGTCAGATTGGCCACTCTTCTCCATGAGAGTGAGCAATTGTTGATAAAGGTTCGTTTCGTGGAAGGTCGGGTAATCCCGACTAAAATGCACGACTGATTAAGCGGAGTGGCATATGCCTAGGCTTAGAGGCGTATGTGGGACTTTTGATGGAGTTTGCTTTGCGAACAATGAAGGACTGTTAATTGTGATTTAAGGTATGAAGGTGCGATGTCGTTGCATGTACAGCATTTCAAGTGAATGTGTACGTCGGCTCTGAGAGCCTGAAGTGAATACATGGTGATTTGGAGTATATGACCAACGATGAGAATGGTCATGTGTGAATTGGAGTTACAATTTCGCGGGATGTTACCATCTTGGCGGTAAGAATGTGGAGCTGAATGCTAAGTGGGGGAGTTATTGCTGCCACCCGAGGAAGCTCCGGTGGTATTATGTATAGTGAAGTGTCAGAGTGTACCGTGCTAAGCCTCGATAGGTACTCGGAGTTCCTAACGAGGAAGAGTGACGGGTTATTGATGTCAACTCGAGATCGTGCTTTACGATTGTGAGTTACAATTCCGGAATGTTATCCGTGAAGATTCTGATGATGGGGTGAAAAGAAGTGTAAGTATTCTTATGTAAGGTGGTTGTGTAGTACCAATGTGCGGTATGAGACCAAATGTGAAGTTTGAGATTCCGAAGTGAGAGAATGAAGATGTCATTGCGGGTGCTCTCATAGTGGAAATCTGGGTTGTCGTGAACTCGGATAGTATTATTGTAGTGACCCGAACTTTTCCATGTTTATATATATTAAATGAAATTATTATTTATATGATTAAGTGTTTCTAACATGTTAAGCAATCAAACTTGTAAAGACTTGATTAATTGAAATAGGTTTCATATAGACAACTGACCACCCAAGTTGACCGGTGATTCACGAACATTAAAACTTGTAAAAACTATATGATGACATATATATGATTATATATATAGTTAACATGATATTATGATAAGTAAGTATCTCATTAGGTATTTTAACAATGAGTTATATACATAAAATTGAGTTTATTGAATTAAGAAACTCGAAACGATATATATAACGATTATCGTTATAACAACGTCTTACTAATTACATATGAATCATATTAAGATATTGTTACACTATGTTTAATCATGATAAATGATAAGAAAACATGTCATTATGTATATTAACAATGAACTACATATATAAAACAAGACTACTTACTTAAGAATTTCGAAACGAGACATATATGTAACGATTATCGTTGTAACAACATTTAACTGTATATATATCATACTAAGATATATTAATATATCATAATATCATGATAATGTAATAATTTAACATCTCTTTAGATATAATAAACAATGGGTTAACAACATTTAACAAGATCGTTAACCTAAAGGTTTCAAAACAACATTTACATGTAACGACTAACGATGACTTAACGACTCAGTTAAAATGTATATACATGTAGTGTTTTAATATGTATTCATACACTTTTGAAAGACTTCATGATACTTATTAAAATACTTCTACTTAACAAAAATGCTTACAATTACATCCTCATTCAGTTTCATCAACAATTCTACTCGTATGCACCCGTATTCGTACTCGTACAATACACAGCTTCTAAATGTATATACTATTGGTATATACAATCCAATGATCAGCTCTTAGCAGCCCATGTGAGTCACCTAACACATGTGGGAACCATCATTTGGCAACTAGCATGAAATATCTCATAAAATTACAAAAAATATTAGTAATCATTCATGACTTATTTACATGAAAACAAAATTACATATCCTTTATATCTAATCCATATAACAACGACCAAAAACACCTACAAATACTTTCATTCTTCAATTTTCTTCATCTAATTGATCTCTCTCAAGTTTCATCTTCAAGTTCTAAGTGTTCTTCATAAATTCTACAAGTTCTAGTTTCATAAAATCAAGAATACTTCCAAGTTTACTAGCTCACTTCCAATCTTGTAAAGTGATCATTCAACCTCAAGAAATCCTTGTTTTTTATAGTAATATATCATTCTAAATTAAGGTAATACTCATATACAAACTTTGATTCAATTTCTATAACTATAACCATCTTAATTCGAGTGATAATCTTACTTGAACTTGTTTTCGTGTCATGATTCTACTTCAAGAACTTTCAAGCCATCCAAGATCCTTTGAAGCTAGATCATTTATTGTCACTTCTAGTAGGTTTACCTACTAAAATTGAGGTAGTAATTATGTTCATAACATCATTCGATTCATACATATAAAACTATCTTATTCGAAGATTTGAACATGTAATCACTAGAACATAGTTTAGTTAATTCTAAACTTGTTCGTAAACAAAAGTTAATCCTTCTAACTTGACTTTTAAAATCAACTAAACACATGTTATATATCTATATGATATGCTAACTTAATGATTTAAAACATGGAAACACGAAAAACACCGTAAAACCGGACATACGCCGTCGTAGTAACATCGCGGGCTGTTTTGGGTTTGATAATTAAAAACTATGATAAACTTTGATTTAAAAGTTATTCTTCTAGGAAAATGATTTTTCTTATGAACATGAAACTATATCCAAAAATCATGGTTAAACTCAAAGTGGAAGTATGTTTTTCAAAATGGTCATCAAGACGTCGTTTTTTTGACTGAAATGACTACCTCTTACAAAAATGACTTGTAACTTATATTTCCGACTATAAACCTATACTTTTTATGTTTAGATTCATAAAATAGAGTTCAATATGAAACCATAGTAATTTGATTCACTCAAAACGGATTTAAAACGAAGAATTTATGGGTAAAACAAGATTGGATATTTTTTGATTGTTGTAGCTACGGGAAATATTGTAACAATTCTATACAAATCATATCCTAGCTAACTTATTACATGTATTCTAATATATTATGTAATCTTGGGATACCATAGATACGTATGCAAATGTTTTGACATATCATATCAACCCATGTATATATATTATTTGGAACAACCATAGACACTCTATATGCAGTAATGTTTGAGTTAGCTATACAGGGTTGAGGTTGATTCCAAAAATATATATACTTTGAGTTGTGATCTATCCTGAGACGTGTATACACTGGGTCGTGGATTGATTCAAGATAATATATATCAATTTATTTCTGTACATCTAACTATGGACAACTAGTTATAGGTTACTAACGAGGACAGCTGACTTAATAAACTTAAAACATCAAAATGTATTAAAAATGTTGTTAATATATTTTAAACATACTTTGATATATATATATATATATATATATATATATATATATATATATATATATATATATATATATATATATATATATATATATGTATATATATATATATATATATATATATATATATATATATATGTATATATTTGTTATAGGTTCGTGAATCGACCAGTGGCCAAGTCTTACTCCCAACGAAGTAAAAATCTGTGAAAGTGAGTTATAATCCCACTTTTAAAATCTAATATTTTGGGATGAGAATACATGCAGTTTTATAAATGTTTTACGAAATAGACACAAGTAAATGAAACTACATTATATGGGTGAATGATCGAAGCCGAATATGCCCCTTTTGCTTGGTAGCCTAAGAATTAGTAAACCGATCTACTAATTGACGCGAATCCTAAAGATCGATCTATTGGGCCTAACGAACCCCATCCAAAGTACCGGATGCTTTAGTACTTCGAATTCGTTTTTATCATGTCTGAAGGATTTCCCGGAATGATAGGGGATATTCTTATATGCATCTTGTTAATGTCAGTTACCAGGTGTTCATCATATGAATGATTTTTATCTCTATGTATGGGATGTATATTAAAATATGAAATCTTGTGGTCTATTATTATGATTTGATAATATATAGGTTAAACCTATAACTCATCAACAATTTTGTTGACGTTTTAAGCATGTTTATTCTCAGGTGATTATTAAGAGCTTCCGCTGTTGCATACTAAAATAAGGACAAGATTTGGAGTCCATGCTTGTATGATATTATGTAAAAACTGCATTCAAGAAACTTATTTTTGATGTAATATATTCTTATTGTAAACCATTATGTAATGGTCGTGTGTAAACGGTATATTTTAGATTATCATTATTTGATAATCTACGTAATGCTTTTTAAACCTTTATCGATAAAATAAAGGTTATGGTTGTTTTAAAAATGAATGCAGTCTTTGAAAAACGTCTCATATAGAGGTCAAAACCTCGCGATGAAATCAATTAATATGGAACGTTTATAATCAATATGAACGGGACATTTTAGTTGGTATCCGAGCGTTGGTCTTAGAGAACCAGAAAATTGCATTAGTGTGTCTTATCGAGTTTGTTAGGATGCATTAGTGAGTCTGGACTTCGACCATGTTTTTCTTCAAAAACGATTGCTTAACATTTTTTTTGTTGGAAACTATATATTATTAACATGTAAATATTATGTGATATATTAATCTCTTAACGTGTTTGATATTGTGTGATAGATGTCTACCTCTAGTACAAATCCCATTGATTCACCTAATAATAATGAAGAGTTGAATATATTTTGGGAAGATTCACAAATTCCCGAAGAGGAACCGGAAGAGGAGGAACCGAAAGAGGATGAACCGGAAGAAGAGGAACCAGAAGAGGAGGAATCGGAAGAGGAGGAACCAGAAGAAGAAGAGGTTTTGGAGGAAGAAATATTGATACCTATAGTAAATCGATTAAATAAAAGAAAATCCTCAACCAACGGACCAAAGTTAATAATGGTCAATGGTGTTTCCGCCGAGGAAGCAAAATATTGGGAAGATTACCAAATTTTCAATGAATCGGATCCCGATGAGGATTCCGATGATGTTATAGAAATTATCTCGACCCAATTTAATAAAGCGAAAGAAAATAATAAGGGAAAAGGTATAAAAATAGAGAAACCCGATTCCAACCCCGATGAATTTTATATGTATCGGCAACATCCGTATTTCCTAAATTGTAACAATGACACGGGAACCTCTAAACCACCAGGTTTTTCTAAACCATTATGGAAAATGACGGCTCGTATTAGAGGAACACCATATATTCCTAGAAAATTAGGAAAACGAACCAAGTCTGAAGAAGAAGAAACCAGTTATTCAGATTAGAGGGTTGTAATCATGTTGTGTATTATATGTATTGTAGTGTGCTTGTACTTTTATGTTCTATGTAAAAATTGCTTGTATTGTTTGTTATTACGAATCTAATCCTTGTCTATTTTACGGTATAAAAACAAAATGGACGTTAAGGGTAGAGAATCGAATATTTTAGAAGACCTACCAGAGGATATGATTGAGGAAATCTTGTCTAGAGTCGGTCAGAATTCATCTGCACATTTAGTTATGGCGAAATTAACTTGTCAAACTTTTGAAAGACTTTCCAGAAATGCCTTGGTTTATAAAAGGCTTTCCTTTGATAGGTGGGGTATATCACATTGGGGAGACCGTAAGTTACGCCGTGTTTTTTTTAAAGCATTAAATGCGGGGAACCCAAATGCAATTTTACGCTACGGGTTAAGAACCTATTTTGACTCAACATATCCCAACATAGGATTTCGTGAATTAGAAAGAGCATCTAACATGCAACATAAACATGTTATGCTTACGGGTTAGTGATGTTTGCTTCTTACCAAAGTGAGAAAAAGAATATCGGATTGCAACTTTTAAATAAAACCTTCCCACAAGTGACGGATTCAGTAGTTGGGGTGAGAAACAAGGTTTTTAGATTATTACGGGGCTGTTGGACATTACGAAAGCCTCGTCCTTTTGATGACATTACAACATGCTGCCTAGCCAATGGTCATAACGGTTATTTTTCACAAGACCAAGGATGGGAAGTCGTCTTAGTAAAATCAGAATGCATGACTTGTTTCTGGACTTATGAATTACGTGTCTTTATTTCCTTTGCTAAACAACTTGCGTATTAACTAGATTTATCTTCAAAACTGTCATGTATCATAGTGTTCTATATTTCACGTTATATGTAATATAGCGAAGTTGTAAGTTTGAAGAATATTTGTATGTGATATATTATTATAATCAGTTTTTCATATGGAATTGTAGTAGTTGAATTGTATATTAGCTACTAAGTATGAACTTAACGGGTAGGTAGTACCCGAATTTAAACTTATAAAATGCTAATATGAAGAAAAAGCTTTTATAAATGAGTTCATATTATGCTACGAAATACTATTGACTACTCTTAATATTCTGTATGATTAACTCGATTCAGTTGGCTATTTTGAAGGAAATGGCACCGACTACTCGACACACCATGAATATGAGCGAATAGGAATTTCGTACCTTTCTTGCTGCAAACATAGCCGCAGTACAGGCTGCGCTACATACCAACAATAACTCTGAATCTAGTAATGCAGCTAACGACGCAAGAAATCGTGTAGGATGCTCCTACAAAGAATTCACTGCCTGCAAACCTTTAGAATTTGATGGAACCGAAGGACCAATTGGATTGAAACGGTGGACCGAGAAAGTCGAATCGGTGTTTGCCATAAGTAAGTGTACTGAAGAGGACAAAGTTAAGTACGCTACGCATACCTTCATAGGTACTGCGTTAACGTGGTGGAACACCTATCTTTAACAGGTAGGACAAAATGCTGCTTACGCACTACCGTGGTCGGCATTCAAGCAATTGATGAACGAGCAGTACCGTCCTAGAAATGAAGTCAATAAGCTCAAGGTAGAGCTTAGAGAGTTACGAACACAAGGGTTCGACATTACCACGTATGAACGATGATTCACAGAGTTGTGCCTATTGTGTCCAGGAGCGTTCGAAGATGAAGAAGAGAAGATCGACGCGTTTGTAAAAGGGTTACCAGTAAGGATTCAAGAAGATATGAGTTCACACGAGCCCGCTTCCATACAAAAGGCAAGTTGAATGGCTCATAAACTCATAAATCAGATTGAGGGAAGAATTAAAGAGCAGGCGGCCGAAGAAGCCAGCACGAAACAACTCAAGAGGAAGTGGGAGGAAAACGGTGACAAGAGTCACCAGTACAACAACAATAACAATTACAACCACAATCGCAACAACTATCCCAACAACCGCAACAACAATCTCAACAATAACCGCAATCCTAACAATAACTACAACAAACCTCCCAACAACAACAACAACTACAACAACCGTTTCAACAACAATAACAATCCCAACAACAACCTCAATAACAATAACGGCAACAAAAACCAAAAACAGCCATGTCATAGGTGTGAAGAAAATCATCAGGGGTTTTGCACGACATTTTGCAACAGGTGTAAAAGAAATGGTCATAGCGCGATAAAGTGTGAGGTCTAAGGACCAAAGTTTAACAGAACTAAAGGAACAAATAGTGTCGGAACAAGTAATGCCGGAACGAATAGTGTCGGAGCAAGTAATACCAACGATGTTTGTTATAAATGTGGAAAACCAGGCCACATTATTAGAAATTGCCCGAATCAGGGGAATACTAATGGGCAGGGCCATGGAAGAGTTTTCAATATTAATGCGGCAGAAGCACAGGAAGACCCGGAGCTTCTTACGGGTACGTTTCTTATTGACAATAAATCTGCTTATGTTTTATTTGATTCGGGTGCAGATAACAGCTATATGAGTAGAGAATTTTGTGCTAAATTAAGTTACCAATTAACGCCTTTGGATAATAAATTTTTACTCGAATTAGCAAATGGTAAATTAATTTCAGCAGATAATATATGTCGGGATAGAGAAATTAAACTGGGTGATGAAACGTTTAAGATTGATTTAATACCAGTCGAGTTAGGGAGTTTTGATGTAATAATTGGCATGGACTGGTTGAAGAAGGTAAGAGCAGAGGTCGTTTGTTACAAAAATGCGATTCGCATTATGCGTGAAAAAGGAAAACCTTTAATGGTGTACGGAGAAAAGAACAAGGCAAAGTTAAATCTTATTAGTAGTTTGAAGGCGCAAAAACTAATAAGAAAAGGTTGTTACGTCATTCTAGCACACATCGAGGAAGTTAAACCTGAAGAAAAGAACATCAGTAATGTTTCCGTAGCAAAAGAATTTCCCGATGTATTTCCGAAAGAATTACCGGAATTACCCCCACATCGATCCGTTGAATTTCAAATAGACCTTGTACCAGGAGCTGCACCAATAACTCGTGCTCCATACAGACTCGCACCCAGCGAAATGAAAGAATTACAAAGTCAGTTACAAGAACTTTTAGAGCGTGGTTTCATTCGACCAAGCACATCACAATGGGGAGCTCCTGTTTTGTTTGTCAAGAAGAAAGATGGTACATTTAGGTTGTGTATCGACTACCGAGAGTTGAACAAACTTACCATCAAGAACCGCTACCCACTACCAAGAATCGATGACTTATTTGATTAACTACAAGGCTCGTCTGTTTATTCGAAGATCAATTTACGTTCTGGATATCATCAAATGCGGGTGAAGGAGGATGATATTCCAAAGACTGCTTTTAGGACGAGTTACGGTCATTACGAGTTTATGGTTATGCCGTTTGGATTGACTAACGCACCAGCTGTGTTCATGGACCTCATGAACCGAGTGTGTGGACCATATCTTGACAAGTTTGTCATTGTTTTTATCGATGACATACTTATTTACTCAAAGAATGATCAAGAGCATGAAGAACATTTGAGAAAAGTGCTAGAGTTGCTGAGAAAAGAAAAACTGTACGCTAAGTTTTCAAAGTGTGCATTTTTGTTGGAAGAAGTACAATTCCTCGGTCACATAGTGAACAAAGAAGGTATTCAGGTGGATCCAGCAAAGATTGAAACCGTTGAAAAGTGGGAAACTCCAAAAACTCCAAAACACATACGCCAGTTTTTAGGACTAGCTGGTTACTACAGAAGGTTCATCCAAGACTTTTTCAGAATAGAAAAACCCTTGACTGCATTAACGGATAAAGGGAAGAAATTTGAATGGAAAGATGAACAAGAGAAAGCATTTCAATTGTTAAAGAAAAAGTTAACTACGGCACCTATATTGTCATTACCTAAAGGGAATGATGATTTTGTGATATATTGTGACGCCTCAAAGCAAGGTCTCGGTTGTGTATTAATGCAACGAACGAAAGTAATTACTTATGCGTCTAGACAATTGAAGATTCACGAACAGAATTATGCGACGCATGATTTGGAATTAGGCGCGGTTGTTTTTGCATTAAAGACTTGGAGGCACTACTTATATGGGGTCAAAAGTATTATATATACCGACCACAAAAGTCTTCAACACATATTTAATCAGAAACAACTGAACATGAGGCAGCGCAAATGGATTGAATTGTTGAATGATTACGACTTTGAGATTCGTTATCACCCGGGGAAGGAAAATGTGGTAGCCGACGCCTTGAGCAGAAAGGACAGAGAACCCATTCGAGTAAAAACTATGAATATAATGATTCACACTAACCTTACTACTCAAATAAAGGAGGCGTAACAAGGAGTTTTAAAAGAGGGAAATTTAAAGGATGAAATACCCAAAGGATCGGAGAAGCATCTTAATATTCGGGAAGACGGAACCCGGTATAGGGCTGAAAGGATTTGGGTACCAAAATTTGGAGATATGAGAGAAATGGTACTTAGAGAAGCTCATAAAACCAGATACTCAATACATCTTGGAACGGGGAAGATGTACAAGGATCTCAAGAAACATTTTTGGTGGCCGGGTATGAAAGTCGATGTTGCTAAATACGTAGGAGAATGTTTGACGTGTTCTAAGGTCAAAGTTGAGCATCAGAAACCATCAGGTCTACTTCAATAACCCGAAATCCCGGAATGGAAATGGGAAAACATTACCATGGATTTCATCACTAAATTGCCAAGGACTGCAAGTGGTTTTGATACTATTTGGGTAATAGTTGATCGTCTCACCAAATCAGCACACTTCTTGCCAATAAGAGAAGATGACAAGATGGAAAAGTTAGCATGACTGTATTTGAAGGAGGTCGTCTCCAGACATGGAATACCAATCTCTATTATCTCTGATAGGGATGGCAGATTTATTTCAAGATTCTGGCAGATATTACAGCAAGCATTAGGAACTCGTCTAGACATGAGTACTACATATCATCCACAAACTGATGGGTAGAGCGAAAGGACGATACAAACGTTTGAAGACATGCTACGAGCATGTGTTATTGATTTCGAAAACAGTTGGGATCGACATCTACCGTTAGCAGAATTTTCCTACAACAACAGCTACCATTCAAGCATTGAGATGGCACCGTTTGAAGCACTTTATGGTAGAAAGTGCAGGTCTCCGATTTGTTGGAGTGAAGTGGGGGATAGACAAATTACGGGTCCGGAGATAATACAAGAAACTACCGAGAAGATCATCCAAATTCAACAACGGTTGAAAACCGCCCAAAGTCGACAAAAGAGCTATGCCGACATTAAAAGAAAAGATATAGAATTTGAAATTGGAGAGATGGTCATGCTTAAGGTTGCACCTTGGAAAGGCGTTGTTCGATTTGGTAAAGAGAGAAATTAAATCCAAGGTATGTAGGACCATTCAAGATTATTGATCGTGTCGGACCAGTAGCTTACCGACTTGAATTACCACAATAATTCGCGGCTGTACATAACACTTTCCACGTCTCAAATTTGAAGAAATGTTTTGCTAAAGAAGATCTCACTATTCCGTTAGACGAAATCCAAATCAACAAAAAACTTCAATTCGTCGAAGAACCCGTCGAAATAATGGATCGTGAGGTTAAAAGACTTAAACAAAACAAGTTACCAATTGTTAAAGTTCGATGGAATGCTCGTAGAGGACCCGAGATCACCTGGGAACGAGAAGATCAGATGAAGAAGAAATACCCGCACTTATTTCCAGAAGATACGTCAACACCTCCAACTGCTTAAAATTTCGGGACGAAATTTATTTAACGGGTAGGTACTGTAGTAACCCGAACTTTTCCATGTTTATATATATTAAATGAAATTATTATTTACATGATTAAGTGTTTCCAACATGTTAAGCAATCAAACTTGTTAAGACTTGATTAATTGAAATAGGTTTCATATAGACAACTGACCACCCAAGTTGACCGGTGATTCACGAACGTTAAAACTTGTAAAAACTATATGATGACATATATATAATTATATATATAGTTAACATGATATTATGATAAGTAAGTATCTCATTAGGTATTTTAACAATGAGTTATGTTCATAAAATTGAGTTTATTGAAATAAGAAACTCGAAACGATATATATAACGATTATCGTTATAACAACGTCTTACTAATTAAATATGAATCATATTAAGATATTGTTACACTATGTTTAATCATGATAAATGATAAGAAAACATGTCATTATGTATATTAACAATGAACTACATATATAAAACAAGACTACTAACTTAAGAATTTCGAAACGAGACATATATGTAACGATTATCGTTGTAACAACATTTAACTGTATATATATCATACTAAGATATATTAATATATCATAATATCATGATAATGTAATAATTTAACATCTCTTTAGATATAATAAACAATGGGTTAACAACATTTAACAAGATCGTTAACCTAAAGGTTTCAAAACAACATTTACATGTAACGACTAACGATGACTTAACGACTCAGTTAAAATGTATATACATGTAGTGTTTTAATATGTATTCATACACTTTTGAAAGACTTCAAGACACTTATAAAAATACTTCTACTTAACAAAAATGCTTACAATTATATCCTCGTTCAGTTTCATCAATAATTCTACTCGTATGCACCCGTATTCGTACTCGTACAATACACAGCTTCTAAATGTATATACTATTGGTATATACACTCCAATGATCAGCTCTTAGCATCCCATGTGAGTCACCTAACACATGTGGGAACCATCATTTGGCAACTAGCATGAAATATCTCATAAAATTACAAAAAATATTAGTAATCATTCATGACTTATTTACATGAAAACAAAATTACATATCCTTTATATCTAATCCATATACCAACGACCAAAAACACCTACAAACACTTTCATTCTTCAATTTTCTTCATCTAATTGATCTCTCTCAAGTTCCATCTTCAAGTTCTAAGTGTTCTTCATAAATTCTACAAGTTCTAGTTTCATAAAATCAAGAATACTTCCAAGTTTACTAGCTCACTTCCAATCTTGTAAAATGATCATCCAACCTCAAGAAATCCTTATTGTTTACAGTAAGATATCATTCTAAATTAAGGTAATACTCATATACAAACTTTGATTCAATTTCTATAAATATAACTATCTTAATTCGAGTGATAATTTTACTTGAACTTGTTTTCGTGTCATGATTTTACTTCAAGAACTTTCAAGCCATCCAAGATCCTTTGAAGCTAGATCATTTCTTGTCACTTCCATTAGGTTTACCTACTAAACTTGAGGTAGTAATTATGTTCATAACATCATTCGATTCATACATATAAAACTATCTTATTCGAAGATTTGAACATGTAATCACTAGAACATAGTTTAGTTAATTCTAAACTTGTTCGCAAACAAAAGTTAATCCTTCTAACTTGACTTTTAAAATCAACTAAACACATGTTCTATATCTATATGATATGCTAACTTAATGATTTAAAACATGGAAACACGAAAAACACCGTAAAACTGGACATACGCCATCGTAGTAACACTGAGGGATGTTTTGGGTTTGATAATTAAAAACTATGATAAACTATGATTTAAAAGTTGTTCTTCTGAGAAAATGATTTTTCTTATGAACATGAAACTATATCCAAAAATCATGGTTAAACTCAAAGTGAAAGTATGTTTTTCAAAATGGTCATCAAGACGTTGTTCTTTCAACTGGAATGACTACCTCTTATAAAAATGACTTGTAACTTATATTTCGGACTATAAACCTATACTTTTTCTATTTAAATTCATAAAATAGAGTTCAATATGAAACCATAGCAATTTGATTCACTCAAAACGGATTTAAAACGAAGAAGTTATGGGTAAAACAAGATTGGATATTTTTTGATTGTTGTAGCTACGGGAAATATTGTAACAATTCTATACAAATCATATCCTAGCTAACTTATTACATGTATTCTAATATATTATGTAATCTTGGGATACCATAGACACGTATGCAAATGTTTTGACATATCATATCGACCCATGTATATATATTATTTGGAACAACCATAGACACTCTATATGCAGTAATGTTTGAGTTAGCTATACAGGGTTGAGGTTGATTCCAAAAATATATATACTTTGAGTTGTGATCTATCCTGAGACGCGTATACACTGGGTCGTGGATTGATTCAAGATAATATATATCAATTTATTTCTGTACATCTAACTATGAACAACTAGTTGTAGGTTACTAACGAGGACAGCTGACTTAATAAACTTAAAACATCAAAATGTATTAAAAATGTTGTAAATATATTTTGAACATACTTTAATATATATATATATATATATATATATATATATATATATATATATATATATATATATATATATATATATATATATATATATATATATATATATATATATATATATATATATATATATATATATATATATATATATATATATATATATTTGTTATAGGTTCGTGAATCGACCAGTGGCCAAGTCTTACTCCCGACGAAGTAAAAATCTGTGAAAGTGAGTTATAGTCCCACTTTTAAAATCTAATATTTTGGGATGAGAATACATGCAGTTTTATAAATGTTTTACGAAATAGACACAAGTAAATGAAACTACATTATATGGGTGAATGATCGAAGCCGAATATGCCCCTTTTGCTTGGTAGCCTAAGAATTAGTAAATCGATCTACTAATTGATGCGAATCCTAAAGATAGATCTATTGGGCCTAACGAACCCCATCCAAAGTACCGGATACTTTAGTACTTCGAATTCATTTTTATCATGTTCGAAGGATTTTCCGGAATGATAGGGGATATTCTTATATGCATCTTGTTAATTTCGGTTACCAGGTGTTCACCATATGAATGATTTTTATCTCTATGTATGGGATGTATATTGAAATATGAAATCTTGTGGTCTATTGATGTCGTGCGAGGTGTACGTGAAATACTATATATTTTTGATACGAAAAGCGATACAAATTACACAAGTTTTAATTATTTACAGATGGGATATACCTAAACCTTGCTACAACACTATAGGCAGTGTACCTAATCGTAGAGTAGTATAGTTTTTAGTAAGTCCAGTTCATTCCACATGGAGACGACTTATTTTACACTATATTTTAAACAACTATATTTATATAAAATATATTTAATTATATATAGTAATATTATTATAAAAGGGGGTTTACCGTTTAATGACCGGTTTGTCGATTTTAAATTTTAAGCGAAGCGTAAAGTAAATGACGATATTTAACTAACAATATAAAATAAATAACAATAATTAAAATGACAATAAATAAAAGTACGAGGAAATATGAAATAAAATATATTATGCATATTTAAACTTCCGTAATCATGATGTTTGACGTGTTGATTTTAGTTTATTCCCATGGGTTAATTGTTCTTTGTCCTGGATTATTTAATATGTCCGTCTGGTTTTTATCCATAACAGTCCATCAGTCATAAATATAAAGTGCGAGTGTCCTCGTCAAATTATCCTTATATCCGAAGTCAAATATTTCAACTAATTGGGGACTTAAACTGTAACAAGGTCTTAATACTTTGTTTAATAATTACACCAGGATATCGACTGCGTGTAACCCAAGGTTTAATACTTTGTTAACAATTACGCCAAGTGTCCTTGTACATAATTTCACCCCTGTTTTAATAAGTCCATAGACTATTAATTCATTCCCGTGTCCAGTTAAATGAACGATTATTCGTACATATAAATATCCCGCCCATCGTGTCCGATTGAGTGTATATGGTTATTTATAGGTACGTCCAATTGTAATTCTTTATATTAAAATTAACAAACTATCATTTAGTTAAACAAATATAAAGCCCATTAATAGCCCATAGTCTAATTTTTACAAGTGTCGTTCTTTTGTCCAAACCCCAATTATGGTGCAAAGCCCAATTACCCAATTTTAATATTTTTAGCCCAACATCATGATTAATTCGGTATTAAATAAGCATAATAATAACTTAGCTACGAGACATTAATTTAAAAAGGAGAACATAGCTTACATTGATTATTTATCGCGTAGTGTTACACGGACAGAGCTCCGAGTTTAAAATCCGTAAAATAACCTTTGCATAACCCAAAACTAACTAATATAAAACTAACCTATACTATTATATATATATATTATTTCTATTACAGAGGGAGTATTATTATTTTTTGTGGTATAAAACTCGGCAGAAGCTCGTTGAATTTATAGGAAATTTTGATCCTGGTATGCTCCGCGATCGTGGAGGTTTAAGCCTTCAGAGCTCCGCGAGTGCGAAGGTCCGAAATCCAGCTCACAAATTTTTGGCCATTTGCTTGTTGATGTTTTATTTAAATATATATAATATATAAATAATTTATATAATTATTGAAATATTATATTATATTCTTGTGCATAGTTGACTCATAATTTTTAGTCCGTTGCGTCGGGCATTGATAGTTGGCTCAGGTCCCGGTTCCGGATTTCCGAACGTCCTTTCGTATAATTTAATATCTTGTACTTTGCGTTCCGCAACTTGTACTCTTGTCATTTTTAGATGTTTCTTATCAATAAATTGAACCACTTGGATTGTATCTTGTACATTTGAGCTTTTTGGTCATTTACGTCTTCAAATCGTTGTTTTCGCCTTTTGTCTTCGCACTTATTTAATATAAACGATTACAACTTAAAATAGGACAATTACAACTAAATAATTTACATATTGGGAGGATATTGCTACTAAATATATGTTCATTTGGAGCACTATCAAATATCCCCACACTTGAGCGTTGCTTGTCCTCAAGCAATACAGAACTTGAAATTAAATTACACGAATCACTTCTTTATTCTTCACACTTTATACATCAGTGATTTTGATACGGAGGTATAAACAATGATAGTAACATTGTGGTTTACAGTCCCACATGACTATGAAAATTTATATCCTTTAGGAAATTGGATCTTTATGAAAACATTTGATCTTTTGAAAATTCAATCTAGCTTTTACCCTAGATAAGTTTTCCGGAATAACCCTTCACCGGTGTTTGCAAAATATTTTTGTGGGTTTTGTGGGTTTCAGATTTGAAAATTTTAGCTCAACACTTGCGATTTTGTGTTACCCACTTGCTAACCTTGTATTTAGGAAAGCAACACGTCCAGTTTACTTGTCCCGTATATTACCTTTCGGCAAACTACCGTCCGGTTGTAAAGGAAAGCGATGAACAAGCAACTGTTAAGGCAATGTCTAATGACATGCATTTGATTATGGTCCAAAAACGTGTCGGATGCAGTTACTATCCTTTGTAGGAGAAATAGTAAAGATCACCCTATGATTTTTCGGTCTGGCACAAGGTCCTGTCTTCGACCATGCTATGCAACCACCGTTCTTACGGTTGACACCCGATTTGGTTCAGGTGACCTAATGAATTCCAGGTGAATTTCTAGGATTTTACGTTCAATGGTAATGAACGCATTGAAAATAGGTTTTCAGAAAACAAATCGGTTTTAATTTTGATCAAAATATTTTCTCGTTCAAGCTCGAGTTTAGATATTATTGAATTCCATGAGTTTGTAATTCTCAATCTTTAATGTCAATCTCAAGGATTGAGTAATATCAGGCTTAGAAGATGATTTTTAATCTTTAAGGAGATTATCCTTTCTGGGGGTCTGATTCATTAGTCTTATCAAGCTAATTTGCACGGCGCCCTCTCTATTTTACGAGACAGATCCTCTCATGGTTAGGATAAGTTTGACCACATGGCGACCCTGTTTGATGCTGAGGTCCGTGGATTTCCAGTCGATTTTAGAGATGACTTTTCTAGATTTTTCGTCAACCTACAGCTGGTCTGGACGACAACTTCTTGACCTAAATCAAGAAGCGCGTGTCTTTTTAGGAAGACTTTACTTCTTTTTAATGATGGAATTGATTCATCGTGTAGATCCATCTCTCTTTCAAATATATTACAGTGAACCGGGTAAAACAGTTAATTTAATCCAAAACAAAAGCACCTGCAATAACTTTACAGAAACATGTGATAGATAGTTTTTAATTGAATAACTTGGTACATTCTCCCCACACTTGGCTTTTATCATGCGTCTTTTTATATTTAATAAATAAATTCAAGCGTTTTAGTTGTTTCTCAATTTATGTCCTTTCCGAGGTAACAATAATTTCGGCATTAACACCTAGTTTTATCGTTCATAAATATGTATAAACATGATTTTGAATTCATTTATTTGAAATTTTTTAAAATTTTCACAAAATTTGGCAAATAAACCAAGTGCAAACCCGAGAGAATTTATAACCCTTCCCCACACTTGAGATCATGCAATGCCCTCATTTGCATGAAATCAGACTATAATTATAAATTCACGAGGGTGATAAGTGTAGAAAAGTGA
Source organism: Rutidosis leptorrhynchoides (assembly GCF_046630445.1). Classification (NCBI taxonomy): domain Eukaryota; kingdom Viridiplantae; phylum Streptophyta; class Magnoliopsida; order Asterales; family Asteraceae; genus Rutidosis; species Rutidosis leptorrhynchoides. Next base: position 97,688,611 of record NC_092335.1, read on the forward strand.
TTAAAAATACCCAGTTTGTAATTTCATAGCTCGTCGAATGATAGATGGCGCGCCTCATCATTCATTCCTTCTTGTATTATCACACATGTTTTTCTTCAAAAACGGTTGCTTTTCTGAACTGTTTGCTAATTTTTGAAAATGCGTTTTTACCCTAATCGTGCATTTTTATTAACGAGTTATGCACTAACCCGAACCCCTAATTTAACGTTAAGTTGGGTTAGACTTCCCCACACTTAGCTGACGACATTTGAAGTCGGTAGAATAAGTTCCACGAATTAAAATAGTGAGCCACTTATTTACATCTCGGGTGGTGTATAATATATCAATGGGTTTAAAGTTTAGAATCACCCGAATGTCACTACTTAATTCTTTTTTAAGTGTAGCTTTTAGTAAATGGATATGTCTTTTTTCTGGTTCTTGGTCAAATGGATCGTTATACACCGACATACATACTATAGGGTGGACAATTCCTAACATTTCCTTCCGTTCATTCTCGGGATCAAAGTTTTCACCTTTATTACCCAATTGGGTGAAATTCGAGGTGTCAATATCTATTACAGCTCGTAGTTCATCTTCGATGGATGACTCGTCTATTGAGAATATTGGGTTGGAAGGTTGTGGAATGGTGAATTTCGGGATCGAAGTAGATTCTTCTTCATTAACGGTACTTATCGGTCCCACTACTTTGGTATCGGGGGTAAAATTTTCAACGTTATCGTTTTCCCAAGAGTACCAATTTGTCACCCTTACTTCTTCTTCATCCATTGATGGATTGATGATTTCGTCGGTAGAGGCTAATGTGTCGATATGTTGTGAAATTGGTAAAGCTGAATAAAAAGTATCATCGGGATAATTGGTGATTTCGGAGCTCTCGAATTCATCAAAATTGGATGATATGAGATTTTCTTGCACAATTCTCCTCAGATTAATAGGTGTGTAGTCTGATAGAGTTTCAGCTTGCCTATTTATAAACTCTCTCATTTGTTCATTTTGAGCATCAAGTTCTTCGAGTTTGATTTTCATATAATCTAAAGAATTTTCAAACACATAATTTTTCTCGTCTTCTGGTTGTTGAGTTTGGAAATATTCTTGGGAATAATCCCAATTTGAATTGTATTCCTCATAATCATTCCATTCAGGTCCTATGGGTGCATAATTTTTCATAGGAACGTAATAATAACATTCTCATGTTGAATGATAATCTCCACATATTTCACAACCAGTTATTGTTTCGTCATTCGTGATCCAAGATTGACCGAACGAATTGTCATCAACACTCGTTTGAGAGTATTGATTAAATTGATTTCGGATGTCATAAAGAGTTTCCAAAATATTCTCGAGATTTTCCATTATGCACTTATTACCAAATTTTAGCTACAATGTGGTGCATTTACTAATTATCCTATTAGTTATAAAACTAAAAATTATATAAGTTATCAAATTAATAGACTTTTCTGCTTTTGCCCACGTTTCGAATAGCCAATAGATGCAGCAGGGAGCCAGAACTCTTTAAATCGGAAGCTCACAACTCAGCCACTAACAAATCCAACTATTACTACGAAGCAGAAAATTTGGATGTCTATCAAATTAACCGCTTAAAATAATTTTTCGTTTGGAATTATTAGAGAAGAAGTAGAGAAAATTTCTAAGTCCTAAAAACTAGCGTGTCGAGAAATAAGAAAGAAAAAGAGTGCGCGTCGAAAAACGTCGAAAAATAAAAATGAGAAAGAAAAACGTCGAAACTTAAAAGTTTAAAAACTAAATCTAAAAAGTTGCGCCTAAAGGTATTAAAACTTAAATGCAATTCTATAGGAAATCGGTAATTACGTTATTAGGCACTAAAATCTATAACGGCGTCGCAAAATTCTAAAGGGCCTAAATCTTAATTCTAAAGAAAAAGCACTTAAGGGATTTTACGGCAAAGCCTAAAAATCAGGAAATAAAAATAAACTATGGCAAAAACTAAAACTTAAAACTAGCTACGAACAATAAAAATTAAATATTACGAATAAATGATTAAAAAGTTACGAAATATAAAAATATATAAAAAGTGATAAAATTATTTATTTATAAAAAAATATTATTTTTTTTATTTATTTTATAAAAGTATTAATTTTTATATATTAATAAAACTAATTAAAACTAATTATAACTAATTAATAAAAAAATAAACTAAATTATAATAATAATAAAGTAATTAGGGTTTAAATAAATAATAATAATTAATACTCCGTAATTAATGCTGAATTAGGTTGATCAGGCGTGTCAGGCCAAACTCCGCGAGTGCGGATCCAAGCTGGCAACAAACTCCGCGAGTCGCGGCGAATGCAAAACGTTTTTTTTATTTTTTTTTATTTTTATATATTGTTTTTCTAAAAATAATATACAAATATGTTTATACAAATATATATTAAAATTATAGCGTTTCACCGAAATCCCCGGCAGCGGCGCTAAAAACTTGATGTCGTGCGAGGTGTACGTGAAATACTATATATTTTTGATACGAAAAGCGATACAAATTACACAAGTTTTAATTATTTACAGATGGGATATACCTAAACCTTGCTACAACACTATAGGTAGTGTACCTAATCGTAGAGTAGTATAGGTTTTAGTAAGTCCGGTTCGTTCCACAGGGAGACGACTTATTTTACACTATATTTTAAACAACTATATTTATATAAAATATATTTAATTATATATAGTAATATTATTATAAAAGGGGGTTTACCGTTTAATGACCGATTTGTCGATTTTAAATTTTAAGCGAAGCGTAAAGTAAATGACGATATTTAACTAACAATATAAAATAAATAACAATAATTAAAATGACAATAAATAAAAGTACGAGGAAATATGAAATAAAATATATTATGCTTATTTAAACTTCCGTAATCATGATGTTTGACGTGTTGATTTTAGTTTATTCCCATGGGTTAATTGTTCTTTGTCCTGGATTATTTAATATATCCGTCTGGTTTTTGTCCATAACAGTTCATCAGTCATAAATATAAAGTGCGAGTGTCCTCGTCAAATTATCCTTATATCCGAAGTCAAATATTCCAACTAATTGGGGACTTAAACTGTAACAAGATCTTAATACTTTGTTTAATAATTACACCAGGATATCGACTGAGTGTAACCCAAGGTTTAATACTTTGTTAACAATTACGCCAAGTGTCCTTGTACATAATTTCACCCATGTTTTAATAAGTCCATAGACTATTAATTCATTCCCGTGTCCGGTTAAATGAACGATTATTCGTACATAAAAATATCCCGCCCATCGTGTCCGATTGAGTGTATATGGTTATTTATAGGTACGTCCAATTGTAATTCTTTATATTAAAATTAACAAACTATCATTTAGTTAAACAAATATAAAGCCCATTAATAGCCCATAGTCTAATTTCCACAAGTGTCGTTCTTTTATCCAAACCCCAATTATGGTGCAAAGCCCAATTACCCAATTTTAATATTTTTAGCCCAACATCATGATTACTTCAGTATTAAATAAGCATAATAATAACTTAGCTACGAGACATTAATTTATAAAGGAGAACATAGCTTACATTGATTATTTATCACGTAGTGTTACACGGACAGAGCTCCGACTTTAAAATCTGTAAAATAACCTTTGCATAACCCAAAACTAACTAATATAAAACTAACCTATACTATTATATATATTATTTCTATTACAGAGGGAGTATTATTATTTTTTGTGGTATAAAACTCGGCAGAAGCTCGTTGAATTTATAGGAAATTTTGATCCTGGTGTGCTCCGCGATCGTGAAGGTTTAAGCCTTCAGAGCTCCGCGAGTGCGGAGGTCCGAAATCCAGCTCACAAATTTTTGGCCATTTGCTTGTCGACGTTTTATTTAAATATATATAATATATAAATAATTTATATAATTATTTAAATATTATATTATATTCTTGTGCATAGTTGACTCATAATTTTTAGTCCGTTGCGTCGGGCGTTGATAGTTGGCTCAGGTCCCGGTTTCGGATTTTCGAACGTCCTTTCGTATAATTTAATATCTTGTACTTTGCGTTCCGCAACTTGTACTCTTGTCATTTTTAGACGTTTCTTATCAATAAATTGAACCACTTGGATTGTATCTTGTACATTTGAGCTTTTTGGTCATTTGCGTCTTCAAATCGTTGTTTTCGCCTTTTGTCTTCGCACTTATTTAATATAAACGATTACAACTTAAAATAGGACAATTACAACTAAATAATTTACATATTGGGAGGATATTGCTACTAAATATATGTTCATTTGGAGCACTATCATCTATTATTATGATTTGATAATATATAGGTTAAACCTATAACTCACCAACAATTTTGTTGATGTTTTAAGCATGTTTATTCTCAGGTGATTATTAAGAGCTTCCGCTGTTACATACTAAAATAAGGACAAGATTTGGAGTCCATGCTTGTATGATATTATGTAAAAACTGCATTCAAGAAACTTATTTTTGATGTAATATATTCTTATTGTAAACCATTATGTAATGGTCGTGTGTAAACGGTATATTTTAGATTATCATTATTTGATAATCTACGTAATGCTTTTTAAACCTTTATCGATAAAATAAAGGTTATGGTTGTTTTAAAAATAAATGCAGTCTTTGAAAAACGTCTCATATAGAGGTCAAAACCTCACGACGAAATCAATTAATATAGAACGTTTATAATCAATATGAACGGGACATTTCAATTATTGGATCGGTATGAGTTCGTTATCACGAAGGATACTGTATTTTACCAGTCGGGAAACGTAATCGTGGAGATTGTCAGTGGACTATTCCACTTTATGGAGGATTGTGAGGCGAAGAGTGTCGATTTCAATTGTCTCGCGTAGAGACACGTGGATGTTGTTTGGTTACGAGGGTGTGTTCCCTAGTGATGTGACCCATTGGTTGCATTTAAATGTCGAGGCCATCCTTAACGGACGGTCTGGATAGGAGGATTCACCCTGTATGGGTGAATATTTTTGTGGGTCGTATGGCAAATCGCGAATTGTTATGATGATAATTCGTTGTTGACGGGATTCTAGTATGTGAATAGTCTCCATGCTAGTACTAGTAAGCTGTCTCGTATGATTATGTTGTAGGGTTTGAAGGAGAAACTCCATGTCGAGCGTTAATGTATTGTTTAGCCTGTGGTGTATTATTGTCGCCCTGGATTAGTCCAGAGACTGGTGATCGTGTGTGGACCGATTGATGGGAAAGTTTGTGTTCCCAGTGTGAATATTTGGGGATACCAAAATTTCTTCGTTAAAGGAGTAACCTGGTTGTGGTGACTGTAAGAAGTGGTACGTTTATGGACCGTTGAAGTGTGGAGTTTAGCGCGGCATAAATCCTTCTCGATTTGGATTAATGAACGACTTGGTTCACGACGCAGCGAATTTAGTAGATCGCATTGGGTGATATAGTTATGGATGTAGCTTGTTGTGAGTTGTAGCCGAGAGAACTTGAAGGAATATATGGTGTTTTTCGTATTTCCTAAATGGGCATTTTGGACATTGAGCGTATGAGATACCGCTGGTTACGGTAATGCATGCTAGTGATTATTAGCGTTTGGTGAGATATGCGGGTTAATGGAAATTATGGACATCGAGTTTGGATGTGTGTCGGAGGACCATAGTGTGTGGTTCCGGTGGGTTAAGTGACGGAGATCACGGGGACGTGATCCAGTTTAAGTGGGGGAGAGTTATAAGATCCTGAATTTTGTGCATCAGAAAATGTTCCTGAAAGTGTCAGTAAATATGTGCATCAGAAAGCGCCACTAAATGTCTACCTAACACTTATGCATTTTTAGAATTTACATCAGAATCAGGATTAGTCAGAATCAGTCCCTGAACTTCAGAATCTGTTTAGACCCTCGTGCGCACCGCGCACATTCAAGAGAGAGCGCCGCGCACTCTGCCTGGCGACAGATTTCTGATTTTTCTATTTTTGAGTTAAATGAAGGGCTTTTTGGTCTTTTCACTTGGGGACAGATCTGTGGCCATATTAGCAGTTTTAGATCCACTTTTGGATCATTTTCACATCCACAACTCTCTCATCTTCAAACCCTAGAGAGAGGGAGAGTTTTTAGAGAGGGAAAGCTCCACTTGGAGAAGAAGGAAGTTGATTTGGGCTAAGGTGCAAGATTTAAGGTTGTTCGCCTCGTTAACGGCTATGTTTTGATAGTGTTGGTAAGCTTTAACTTCGAATTTAATTGTTAAGATTCTTGTTCATGTTTAGGGTTTGAGCTTATTGGGGTTCTAAACCTCATTTCTCATGAAATTGGGGGTTTTGTTGTATTGCTAGTGTAAGTAAACTCGATTATTGTGGGTTTAGGGTTTGATGATGAATTTGGAAGTATTCGTCTTGGTTTGTGTGTTAATTCACTAGATTGTAAGTGTGTTGGTGTTTTAGATGTTCATAAGAACATGTTTGTTGGTCAAATGGGTGTTAACCTTGATTTGGTGTCAAACTAAGTTATGGGTCAAGATTTGATGAATCGAGTATATAAATGTTTGATTTAGGTGTAAATTGGTGTTTTGAAAATATAATCACTAGCCGTTAGTGTGACGACCCGGAAGTTTTTGACCAAATTTAAACTTAATCTTTATATGTTTCCGACACGATAAGCAAAGTCTGTAATGTTGAAGTCTCAAAAATTTTGAACTGTTTCATATGTTCAAGTGACCTTCGACCATTTCCGATGATTCGCGAACAACTTGTAAATAGATATGTATGAATATATACATATGTGTGATTATTAAATTGAGAAATATTAATAAAACATTTAACGGTTTGATTGATATGGAAATAAGTTATGAAGTTATTATATGACTTAAAAATGTTAACAAAATATTGATGAATAATACTTTACATAAACGAAAGTTGTTTCAATATATGTTTATCGACAGAAATTAGAAGATAATATCAAATGATTGAATTATCAGATACAATGTGATATGATTACGGATCTCTGTTGTAAGGTCCACGTTGATTTGAGAAATCTTTCCATTTTAACAATATTCGGAAAATGGTAAAATGAATTACAAGTAAGAACAAATATGTCAATTAACGATAACTGGACAAAGGTTGGTAGAAATTCCTGGTTAACTTTCAATGCAATGATTGCCTCGTGTCTTTGATAAGATAACTATTTAGTTTTCACATTATTGAAAACGTTTATGATATAGATGAAACCTTTTAAAGAATGAATCTGAGTATATACAATAAGTCGGAATGTTAATTGTTAGAACTATATATATATATATATATATATATATATATATATATATATATATATATATATATATATATATATATATATATATATATATATATACATAACTTGCATCATGTATTTAAAACGTGTTTATGTATATTAAATATATATATGATTTCTACAGATAACTAATATTATATGTATATTGTAATATATATAAAATATATAAATGTTAAATATTCAAATATGTTATTATAAAAAATACGTATTACTCATAGGATCCTAAATCTCTTTCACATCACAATCAATTTTTTTTTTAATTTTGTTTGTATCGCTAAATTCATCACTTAACTGTATCAAACGTACGAATTAATGGAATCTAAATATCTGTTTATTTATTTTACTCATCTGATTGATTTGTTTAGTCTAAATTTCATTACTCATCTGCTTAATTGTGATTCATTTGTCATGTTTTAATTTAATTTTATATTATAATGTCGTTCTCAATTAGTTAAACATATCCGTGATTTAAGTTGATGATATTAGTGGGTCACTGTAGTAATTTTGTTTTTGGCTCTATGCAATAAAATCTATATTTTATATATACATAACCTATAGATACATAGACATACTTAGACTGCATACACAATACTTGCTCATCTCCTTCACCTTCTCCCATTCCCGAACCGCCATGGCAACACCACCTATGATCAACCACCATCTAGCCACCACCATATTAACACCATAACAACACTTCATTGTGAAGTAACACCATTACAATCGAGAACAACCCTTCACCTCACTTATGTCGGCCACCATGAAAATCACAAACTTACCACAATTTTACCATGAACAAACACCATTGACCACATCCCTCAATTCTTTCTCTCTCTCTTTTCTTCATTTTCTTATATTACTCATGATCAAAACTGCCCGATATGTTTCTGTTATCCTAGTTCTAGTTCTAATTTTCCTAATTGAATTACTAAGCTACTAATGCTACCACAACAGCTAATGCAATTGTTTCTGTTGAATGAGCACAACTGCTGCAGCTAACCCTCGTTACAGTTGCTATTTTTCTGGTTCCCTTCGAATGTTACCATCACCCTTGAAGCACCATGATCAAAACCACTTTAACCGGCCATATTAACCACCACGAACACCACACTATCACCTTCCTCTCTCTCTTCTTTTATCAAACGTAAGCTACCATTAACCATAATTGATCACTACCACCATAATCTTTGCTTGTTCCTGTTTCTATCTAAATTACAAAACGTCATTTAATGAAGAAAACCTACTGCTACTATGTTTTATAAACCGAAGGAGTGCTGCAGTATGCATATTTCTGTTTTATAATCGAAATAGGTATAACCTTCTTACAACCGTGAATCACCATCACATGTAAATTGCAAAACCGCTGCTACATCACTATTTTCTGCTACACTTTTGTTTCCTTTCTATTGAACTTCAAACATAAACCAGAACCCACTATCGTGCTACTGTTATTGCTGCAGTAGCAGCTACAATTTTGATTTGTTGTTGTTACTTTATTCTGGTCGACATTTCTTTTTACCCACTTGCCAATCATTTCATTAGTGGTATTAATTCCATAATGGAAGGTACTAATAATTTAATCAAAGAAAAAAAAAGCAATCGAACCATAAAGCAAGAATGGATGCTTGTGAATTTTTTCTTACTGACCGACAATATTGGGGGACCTGGAACTGTTTTAGGAAAGCAGATATATATAAAAAAAAGAGATAAATCGATTTCCTGCATTCTTGTTGACGGGTCCTTTATTTCTTTTTTACTTGGGCCGTGGATAGTTGCTTATAATGTTAGGCTGCTTGACTTGTTACTATGTTGGGCCAGATTATTAAAAACTGCAAGCCTTTGATTACTGTGACAGGCCAGTTTACATGGGCTAATACTTGTTGTTGGGTCAGATTAATAATAAATACCATAGGTGATGAATAGAGTTTATGAGGATAATTATGATGGGAAGTTGATATCGAGTGACGTTTAATATCTGTGATGATAATGAAATTAATATAAATAGATGCGTATATAATAAATAATAAATCATGCAAGACCTTACAAGGAAGTAACAGACAGATTGAAAGTTGAGTGTGTGTTTCGGGTTAGTTAGAGGTCGCGGGTTCGAAACCCGGCTGTGACACACTCGTTATTTTTGTTAAGGTATAATTACAATCATTAAAACTATACTATTATTAAATTTTATTATAATTATAATTATAATTATAATTATAATTATAATTATAATTATAATTATAATTATTATTATTATAATTATTATTATTGTATTATTATTATGTTAACATTAACAATATGATTAATATTATTACCATTTTTATCATTAAGTAACATCATTAAGTATTAGTAGTATTATTATTAGTATTATTAATATTGATATAAGTATTATTATGATTAGGGCTATTATTATTATCGTTATTATGAAAATAACACAAACTATTATTATTATCATTAATATTAGTATTAGTATCATTATATAATTATTAATATTATTATTAACATAAATACTATTTCCATATCTACTAAATGCTACCAAATTTTTGGTCGTTTCACATACTAGAAGAGGTCGTATTTGCCAAGGAAGAAAAGGGTTAAGTGAGGCAAATTTGAAGGGCAATAGATGTAACTATTAAGGGATAAAGGAAGTGTATGAAGTGTAACTTTAGGGGGTTCAAATGAAACTTTTTAATTTAGCATATAATCAATAAATAAAACCCACCCAATTTTTTAACGGAATTTATCTCTTTTTTCGCCGCGAATTAGTTTTCTCCGTCATCACCGTTCAACTTGAAATAATATTACGAACAAAACGCAACTAATTATATTCAAAACGGAGTTTGTTTTAACGAATACGTTTTGAATAAATTATAAATTATATATATAATAAGCAAACTCGACTAATTATATCAAGTGAATAGCCAGAAGAAGTGTTAAGTTCATTAGTTTGTAGTTGAAAAGACCTTGGTTCGAGTCCTCCTGCCCCTTTCTTTTCCTTTTCCACATTTTTTTCTTAGTTGTCGCTCAACATTAATTTCATAAAAGGCGTTAAAGTTTCATGACCCGTCCTAATCCATCTGGATGAATACATTACATTTGGTTACATCGCGAGGTACTTGACCTCTATATGATACATTTTACAAACATTGCATTCATTTTTAAAAGACAAACTTTCATTACATCGATAGTTGACGGCATGCATACCATTTCATAATATATCCAACTATAATTGACTTAGTAATAATCTTGATGAACTCGACGACTCGAATGCAACGTCTTTTGAAATATGTCATGAATGACTCCAAGTAATATCTCTAATATGAGAAAATGCACAACGGAAGATTTCTTTCATACCTGAGAATAAACATGCTTAAAAGTGTCAACCAAAAGGTTGGTGAGTTCATTAGTTTATCATAATCAATTATTTCCATAATTTTAATAGACCACAAGATCCTCATTTTTCATAAATATCATTACACTCGCAAGTGTATAAAATCCATTCATATGATGAACAACTGGTAACCGACATTAACATAATGCATATAGAATATCCCCCGCATACTCGCAAGTATGCCAGAAATATTGGCAATCGCAATCACCATTTAAATCGAAGTACTAAAGCATTCCAAATTTCAGAATGGGGTTTGTTAGGCCCATAGATCTATCTTTAGGATTCGTGTCAACTAGGGGTCATTTCCCTAATTCTTAGGTTACCAGACTTGAAGGGGCGATATTCGGTTTAATAATCCAACCATACAATGTAGTTTTAAGTACTTGTGTCTATTTCGTAAAACAGTTATAAAAACAGCGCATGTATTCTCAGTCCCAAAAATATATATTGCAAAAGCATTTAAAAAGGGAGCAAATGAAACTCACGATACGATATTTTGTAGTAAAAATATGCATACGGCGATACTGAACAATGCAGGGTTGACCTCGGATTCACGAACCTATATCATTTGGATATTTATTAATATACTTAGCTGTAATCGAATAAGTTTATTTATATATAATTTATTAATTATATCCTTTTTATATTAATAATATATATATATATGTCTCATATATTCTCTTTGTATATGAAAATATTGATTTTTGTTATGTTATATGTATTAAATATATTTTTTATATATATATATATATTATTATTTGTTTGCTACTAATAGTAATTATAATGGTACAAAAGTTATATTATATTGATAAAAATAATAATAATAATAATACTTGATATTACTAAATATAGTAATAATGTTAATAATAATTATATTAATAATAAGCATAGTGATATTAATAATAATACTTGTAAAAATATCAATTTTTCTGTTACTGATAGTTATGATAATAATAATAGTTATAATCATGATAGTTATTATAATGTATCTATATATTTTAGTTATAATGATAATAATAATAATAATAATAATAATAATAATAATAATAATAATAATAATAATAATAATAATAATAATAATAATAATACTTCGTTTAAAAGTCCATAACCATGATTATTCTTATATCATCATTATTTTCATGTTCAAGTTCAAATTATAACCTATAATTATTGATCATCTTTTTATGAAAAGAATTTTCGTAACACATCTATTAACTTTACATTCATGTTCTAAATCTTACACATTTTTAATCTTTTATAACATGACACATAGATTTAATTATATTCACAACCAATTCATAATACTTATAATAGTAGTAATAATAATCTTAATATTAATATTAATGCTGAATATAATTATAATAATAATACTTATGATAATAATATTAATGATAACAGTATTAATGATAACAATATTAATGATAATCATACTTTTACAATTGTTAAAAAAATCATATTTTTTTAATGATGATAATAATATTAGTAATAGCAATAATAGTAATAATAATCATATTAATAATTATAATCATAGATGATGATAATCTTTATAATAATACTTGTATTAATAATAATAAGTGTTCTAAACTAACAATAATAATAATAATAATAATAATAATAATAATAATAATAATAATAATAATAATAATAATAATAATAATAATAATAATAATAATAATAATAATAATAATAATAATAATAATAATAATACAATAACAATAATAATTGCAATAACAATAATAATAATAATAATAATAATTATTATTATAATTATAATGATTTTTAAAAAAATGTAAGACTACCTTAGAAGCTTTTATAAAAAGAATGCCCCGAACCGGGCTCGAACCCGAGACCACTTGTTACCCCAATAACACTCTTAAACCATCCCTCCATCTTTGCTTTTCTGATTAAATGCACTTCCCAGTAATATTTATTCGTTATCAGTTATTCATCATCCCTTCCACATTTATAATCGAATCAAACTTGAACCAAACATATTCGTGATTTACAATTTCAGTTTAGGACTTAATATACAACACGTATAACCATTTATTTATGATTAACTGGAAGTGAAAAAAAAATCTAAAAAGTAAAAAAAAAAAAAAAAGGTGCTCGTCGCTGCTTGCTTTCAAAAAAAAAATGATTTTCGATTTTTAAGCGTTTTTAGACTACGACATCTTCATGAAATATTTTCCAAATCACCATTATAACACTCAGGAACTATCCATTGAACTGAAAACAAAGTATAATTCTTGAATTTGAAGGAAGAAGAAACAGTTGACTTTTTGAAACTAAAATTTAACTTCGAAATTCTAATCCGTTTTGAGGAATTGGAACTTGCAATTTTGCAGAAAGTTTAAGTAAAGGATTCCTAACAAGACGTCATTAATACATTTTAAAATTTATTTCGAATTCGAGCTTTTTAAGTTTTGAGTTCAAGAACATAAACTCAAACTTTTGATTATGAAATTAAGATCGTTTTAGATAATAATTCCTGCATGAAATATGTTCTAAATGATCCTTGGAAACTTTATGGATCATCAATTAAACTTAAAACATAAAAACAAGTTCGAATTTTACCATGAACGATTTGGTTGACTTTTGACTTCATAACTTTGACTCCGAAATAAGGCTTCAATACTAGGATTTGAGATATGAAACTTTGCAGATAGTTTCAATGGAGGATTTCTAACCAAACTGCAATTTTAGATTTTGAAATAAAACACTAATTCGAATTTTGGCTCTAAAGATGAAGAACAGGTATATGGTTCGGTTTATTTGATTTTTCTGTTTCTTTTTTTTTATTATTATCAACTGCAGGTACAATCAATATATATATTGATAAGGAGATTATTAATTCAACTTTTGGAGCAGTAATGTTAATTGTTAGTTAGTGCTTGAAGTCGACCTTTAATCACAGGCGAATAGGAAAACAAATAAATAAAGAAACAGATGAATGATGCGTATATATATATATATATATATATATATATATATATATATATGTATTTATATAATTTATATAAATATGTATCTGATTCTGTATTTTAAACTAAATTTTAGTTATTAATTAAATATGTTAATAAATTATAATGCTGTTAATAATTTAGTAAAAATGATAATAGCATTAATAATAAGGATATTAATAATAATAATAATATCAATATAATACTAATAATAAAAATAATCATATTAATAACTTAAATCATAACTATAATAGTGATAATTTAGTAATAACAATATAAATAATAATAATACTTATATTATTAATGATAATAATGATATTAGAAATTTTAACACATTAATTGTATCAAGTTTCATATCTAGTAATATTAATAATACCGATATTAATTTTAACATGAATATTATTACAATAATGAAGTAATGATAATAATATTTGTATAACAATTATATTCTACCACATTTAATATATTAATATTACAATTTATTAACTATGTAAATATTTAATAATTATATAATATATTATATGATAATATTCATTGAATATTTAATGTGCATGTATTTTATATATTACGATATAATCATAATTATAAATAGAAACCATATATAGATTTATATATATATACAACTATATATACAATTATATTCTAAATATTAAGTAGATAATTAATTATATAAATTAGACAATTAAACTCAAAGTATAACATTATACATGTAATACTTCGATAACATTGACAAATTATATTTGAAACCGTTTATATCTAATATACTCTATGTATTCAAAATAACAAATTTTAGTTAGTTAAAGTTATCTTTCATAGTAACTAAGTTACATAATAGTTCGTGAATATATTTAATATAATTATTTATTTATATTTACACTTCTGTTTACAATTATAGGTTCGTGATTAGTCGAAACTAGTCAAAAGGTCAATTGAATATATGAACATAGTTCCAAAGTTTTCGAGACTCAACAGTACAGACTTTGCTTATCTTGTCGGAAACATATAAAGATTAAGTTTAAATTTAGTCGAAAATTTCCGGGTCGTCACAGTACCTACCCATTAAAGAAATTTCGTCCCGAAATTTGAGTGAGATGGTCATGGATGACAATAAGTATGTTTTCATGACACATACAAGCTGAAAATTAGAGTTTTATCATCATCAAGTAATATAGATAAAACAATTTGATTTTTGCGAAGAGTACGAGTGAAGCTATCACAAAAGAGTGAAACGATTAAATGCAGGTTCGTCTTAAATGGTGACGTAGTCACGATTGATTTTCAAAATTCAAGGAATTTAAAGAAAATCTTCAAAATATAAAAGATTTGATCCTTCGGCGAATAAGGAATTTAAGATCTCTATAATTAAATACGGTGATCTGCCTCGATTACTCTGTCTGATATTTCCATTATAAATTAAACTTTTTCCATTCCATTATCCTCACCATTTCTATACTTTCTTTCTTAGTTCATACATCCTAAAGATTGTGAATGCTTAATCCTGTTCTAATCCTTGATATTTTCCTAATTATCATTTCTGTCATCTTTCTTTTCAATCTTCCACCAGAAAAAATCTGTTTACTTCTACTATTACCTTAGGGTGATACTATTCTTAATCCTACCGTGTCTTTATATTGTTATTCGTATTAATATCCACGGTTTGTAACCTCCGTGTTGTTATTGGGCTTTATATTTTCTCTTATATGTTGGAGCTATTTGCTTTTTTATTTTCTTCTCGACCTCTAGTAAAGCGAGTAATGATCCAGAATTCATAAGTATGGAGTTTCGAATGAACTTAATGTTCTAAACAAGAAAGAACATAATAGAACGATTTAATTTGTCAAATTACGAGAATCACTGAGAATAGAACTATCAAGAATATACTTTCTTGATATGTTCAGAAGTCAAGCAGAATGAAAGAGTTATGTAACATGGCACATGATGACGTTAGGATCTGTGATCATCACGTTCCATTAAAAACTCGGCATGACTTACTGTAATATAATCACATTGATCAAGTGTCATTATATTATACTAATTCATGCATCAATTTCTTTACATTTCTCCAGAATTCATTCATAAATTAAACTTAGATTTTATAGAAGTTTCCAATATAATGAAACACAGGAAGCACGAAGAGGTATATAATTTCGGACGAGAATATTTATGAAAATATCCTCAGAAATATCGAAGATATTTATGATGATATTTTGAAATTTTCAAGTTCGAAGGTTGATGAAGAAAAATTTTCTGCAAAATTTTCCGCAAGATTTTAACATGACTTCGGAGCAAGATATTCTCTAAAGATTTCAACGGATCCAGAATTACCTGGATTCTTTGAATATAGGGTATGGTCCTTGTATTTGTCCTTGGTCTTCTTCGTGGTTAGCTCAATTCGTTTTCCAGTTCCAACTTTTCTGAGCTTTTCCAACATACTATTCTTTATCATCAAACTTCCGATAATTAAGGTCATTTACGGTTGTCTACGGTTTCTGCTGCTTCATTCAGCTTTTTCAACATTCAGAGTATTGATTTGTAGACTGAGTGCTTTTCAGAATTTCAGAATGAAAGGTCATAATTCTAAGAGATAAAGATTATAAGTATACCTATAACTGTTGATGTAGACATGCTGCGAGATTTCAAAATACTGATTGCTGATTCTCGGTAACTGGTACGGCAATTATCGTTACAACACACGGATGAGTATATGATAGGGTTTTAATGAACGAATATAATAGTTCTTTGGAGTGACTTAAGTTAATAAGTAATGAAGTTGCTGGTAAGTTTACTGCTAATGTGGTGGAATATAAACGATTCTTCGGTAACGATGATGATGGGGTAACCTTAATAATAAGGTTTATTCGAATAAAAACTTGAAGTTGATTTACTGGAGCTGTGACAAAATTGGCTAATTTGAAAATGAATTGCAATGTTATTTTCGATAATAACAATGCCAAAGGAGCTAGCACAGATACGTGTTAAACTTTTACTTAGGTTCCGGGAGTTTTCAGGTGCATAACTATATGCATCAATCTTTTCTTCCGTAGATGAAGTGCGGTTGGTTCATCCTCTCGATTGAGGTGTTTTCAAGAATCATGAAAGGTTTGAACGCAGATTGTAATCGTCAAGATACAAATGAGGTTTAAGATGAAATCAAGTGGCAAACTTAAAGAATTGTTTAGTTTCATATGTTATAATTAATATTTTAATTCATTTTAATTGTCCAATGTTGGCAGTCCACAGTCGATAGTCCACAGTTAACAGTCCAATAATTCATATATAGTTTAATATATAATATTCGAATTAATTAATACGTATCGTGACCCGTGTACATGTCTCAGACTCGATCACAACTCAAAGTATATATATTATTTAGAATCAACCTCAACCCTGTATAGCTAACTCAAACATTATTGCATATAGAGTGTCTATGGTTATTCTAAATAATATATATAGATGCGTCGATATGATATGTCAAAACCTTGTATACGTGTCCCGATATTTAAAGTGAGTAAAATAAATAACAGAAATTAAATGACGATAAATAAAATTGCGAGAATATAAATTGCGATAAATAAATTGCGATAAATAAATGTAATAAGGAATTTACAGTTAGCTAGGAACAGTTAGCTAGGATTTTGTTAGCGTGGATTCTTAATAGAATTTCTCATAGTTAATTTGTTTGTTTCTAACAAATTTTATTTTGTCCAATGTTTTTTTTATTATGCCACTTGTTGGATTCTAATAGATCAAAATCCAAATATGAAATTGAATGAAAAGAGTTATTCTGCGGTGAACGGATACGTATATCGGTGGTTGTAAATAGGATAATAAATGACTGTTGAATTAGATCTGAAAGAATGTACAATGTACTTATTAATGTGAAATCTAAATATTCCTCGGGTATTACCTACCCGTTAAAATATTTTCATCGTTAACAGTTTGTACGAAAGAATTTTCAATTACAATCTTTATGAAAATATATATACATATATATTTTCTTCAGATGTAATTATGGATTTTATGAGTCAATTTGATATTAAACTCATTTGATTTTCGGTTTGAGCTAGAAGAAATAATCTCTAAAACTTTTAGAAACCACATATTCTTCGCAGAATATTTCTTCAATGAAGTTATGAATTAATACTTCATCATTCATTGTTTTTGGTACTCCTTGGTATCTATGGTGCGTATGACGTTGATGTTCGTGTGACAGATTGTGAAGTTGAGGTTTGCGGTGCGGTTGTTGTTGGTGGTGGTAATGGTACTGTTGGCGTTGGTGATGGTGGTACTGATTATGATGCTGGTGCTGCTGCTGGTGTTTGTAACCTTTGCACCATATTCTCTAAAGCCACTTCCCGAGCGCGAAGCTCGTTGACTTCTTCTATTACACCGCGGTGATTTTCGGTTCGGACGAGCGGATAAATATGATCTAGAATTTAGTATAGTATATAATCGTGACGAGATACTCTAGAAATGAGAAAGAAAATGGTGTTTCGGACAGGTTCCCCGGTAAGTGCTTCAGGTTCTTCGCCAAGAGGGCAATGTGGTGGATGAAAAGGATCACCTTCTTCTTATCTCCAATGATTGAGGAGGCTACGAACCCATCCCCAATTCATCCAGAATAGATGATGGCTGATTGGTTGATCCATTCCGGTCACACTACTTTCGGAGCTTGATTAGGATTCCATTTCGGAATCCGAAGGACTTGAACTGATGACGAATTCCATTTTGTACGATTGAATAAAGGATTTTTCGATATGAAATAATTTCCAATTATCGAATGGTATTCTAATTATATAGAATATCTATATATATATAACAAAAGATTTCGTAGATTACGGAGGAATTTACAAAATATACTAGGCAAAATTTACAGTAACAGATACGCTAAGATACGAATTAGCAGATACGCTAAGATATGAATTTTGTCTATATACTATTCATGCAATCAATGCAGTAAGATGTGTCTAGACTAAGAATGATAAGCAGGTAATTTCCTAAGGATGATAAGTATGTAATTTTCGACATGAAATGGTAAGCAAAACTTTTGACATGCAGACACGGTCGAAGTCCAGACCCACTAATGCATCTAAACAACTATCAGTTAGACACACTAATGCAAGACCTAGTTTGCTAAGACCACCGCTCTGATACCAACTTTCATGACCCTTCCTAATCCATCTGGACGAATACATTACATTTGGTTACATCGCGAGGTACTTGACCTCAATATGATACATTTTACAAACACTGCATTCGTTTTTAAAGGATAAACTTTCATTACATCAACAGTTGATGGCATGCATACCATTTCATAATATATCCAACTATAATTGACTTAGTAATAATCTTGATGAACTCGACGACTCGAATGCAACGTCTTTTGAAATATGTCATGAATGACTCCAAGTAATATCTCTAATATGAGCAAATGCACAACGGAAGATTTCTTTCATACCTGAGAATAAACATGCTTAAAAGTGTCAATCAAAAGGTTGGTGAGTTCATTAGTTTATCATAATCAATCATTTCCATAATTTTAATAGACCACAAGATCCTCATTTTTCATAAATATCATTACACTCGCAAGTGTATAAAATCCATTCGTATGATGAACACCTGGTAACCGACATTAATGTGAAGACCCGTCCTAATCCATCTGGACGAAGTCCATATCGATTATAAACGATTCGCAACAGTTGATTACATCGCGAGGTACTTGACCTCTATATGATACATTTTACAAACATTGCATTCGTTTTTGAAGACAAACATCGACAGTTGACAAGCATATATCACATTTCATAATATATCAGACTATCAACGACTTAATAATAGTCTTGATGAATTCAACGACTCGAATGCAACTTCTTTTGAAATATGCTATGAATGACTCCAAGTAATATCTTTAAAATGAGCAAATGCACAACGGAAGATCTCTTTCATACCTGAGAATAAACATACTTTAAAGTGTCAACCAAAAGGTTGGTGAGTTCATTAGTTTAACATAAATAATCATTTCATAATTTTAATAGACCACAAGATTTCATATTTCCATTTCTCATAAACATACGTCCCATGCATAGAGACAAAAATATCATTCATATGGATTGAACACCTGGTAACCGACATTCACAATATGCATATAAGAATATCCCCATCATTCCGGGATCCTCCTTCGGACATGATATAAATTTCGAAGTACTAAAGCATCCGGTACTTTGGATGGGGCTTGTTGGGCCCGATAGATCTATCTTTAGAGTTCGCGTCAATTAGGGTGTCTGTTCCCTAATTCTTAGATTACCAGACTAAAAAGGGGCATATTCGGTTTAATAATCCAACCATAGAATGTAGTTTCGATCACTTGTGTCTATTTCGTAAAGCATTTATAAAAGCAGCGCATGTATTCTCAGTCCCAAAAATATATATTGCAAAAGTATTTAAAAAGGGAGCAAATGAAACTCACCTATTGTATTTTGTAGTAAAAATACATATGACTAAATTGAACAAAGCAGGGTTGGCCTCGGATTCACAAACCTATATCAGTTATATATATTAAAACATGTAAGCGTAATCGAACAATTTATATACGTACCTATTAGTGATATCATTTTATAACTTATGTGTTTCATTAAAATATTTAATATTATCAATAATGATATAATAATAATAATGATACGAATTTATGATAATGATAATAGTATTAAGGATAATAATGATAAAAATAATACTAAAATTGTTAAAAATAATGATTTTAATAAAAATGATAATTTTTAATGTTATTAATAATAATAATAATAACCATGATCTTAATAATAATAATAATAATAATAATAATAATAATAATAATAATAATAATAATAATAATAATAATAATAATAATAATAATAATAATAATAATAATAATGAGTAATAAGTGAACTACCTCAATGAAGTAGTCATGAAAAATAATGCCCAAGTCCGGGTTTGAACTCGTGACGTCCCGCTAACCCGATAACATCCTAAACATTCCATTACCATTTCATTTATGATTTAACCACTACCCTAATTCATTTAAACTCAAATGAATCTGCTCCCGTCTTCTTCATAGTTCCGATGAAATCGTCATCATCATTTAATATCTTTATTATGATCATAACACCATCATGATCATCTTCATCATCATCATACTCATCCTAACATCAATATCATAATTGCGCCATCATATACCTCTTACAACATTATGACAGCATCATCTATATTCATCGTCCTCATGTTATCATCGCCATCCTCACGGTTTATAATCAACATCACGTATCATCTTATGTACGTACAATATCATGTCAAACCCGTATCACCGTCATAGTCATTTTCATCATTTCATACGTACATGAATCACTAGTTAATCTAAATCAAATGTTACTAAAGTTTGATGGGCCGTAGCAGTTTTTCGCCCAGCAAAAGTCCATTAAACAAAGGTTTATTAATAACTAGTCAAAGTTTATTGTCCCAAGTTTATCACGTCTAGGATTTATAGTGGGAATCATAACCAATCGCTATCTAACTCTCTTTACAGCTCTTCCTAATCATCATCAATTATTCATGGGTTCATCACGATCATAACATCCTATCGTCATCAATACAATCATAATCCTAATCATAACTTATAATCATATTCATAAATCATACTCCATATTTATCATCATCATATCATCACGGCTCACCCTCATCAATAACAAAAACTGAACATAAGGCCCAAATATTAATTAGAAGTCCAAAACTGGACAGCCCAAAAGCAACAGTAGTCAGTTTTAAATGTTATAATACGATATAATCATATAGTAACCGCCCAATCTCTAATTCATTTGAGTCAATTCCATGTCCAACCGAAAAAGGATAAAGAAAAGGTTCTCCATATTTAGTATTGTTTAATGAGAGTGGGTTTGATTAAAATAGAACATCTTGATGTTGAATTACTAAATCACAAGTTGCACTAGTCCAAAGTTGTGTGTGTGGCTGTTTGTTCCCACGAGACTTTTTAAACAAAGAAAAAAAATAAAGCATAACTAATGTGTCCCCATAATTCCTTTCACCTGTCAGCCAATAAACTAAGAAAGAACATGCAATTGTTGTTGTAGTAATAATATTCTTCCCCACAAGTGAAAGTGTTTGGTAAGTGGGGTATTTGTTTGGTGAAAGTAGGCTACAAGGAGAAGCACCTTATATAAGATACCTTAGTTTATATTTCGGTTTTTAAGAAAAAAGATAGGAGTAGTCGCAGCAGTAGTTCTAACCGAGGTGGTGATGTCTGTGATCGTGGCTGCAGTTGTAGCTAATTACCATGTTTACTTTGATGGAATCTGGATCTCGTTTGCAATCAGGAAGTTTAAAAGCAAAAACTGTTGTAGCAAGAATTTATATATGTAGCAGTAAGTGATGTAAACAAGGACGGTTTGTTTGTTGTTCGATTATAGAAACAGTATAGCAACAGCAGCGAAAGAAAAATAGTAACAAGGAGATGTTCGGGTCTGTTTAATTACTAAAAGAAAAGTTGCAGTAGCAGCCGTATATATTTATTTGTGTTGGAGATTTTCGAAAGTAAACAGAAACAAACGCAGTAGTTGACGACCAAAGGTGTTCATGGCAAGGAGAAGGATGGTGAAGTGGGTTGATGATTGCAACTAGTGATGGTCGGGTGTGGTTTCAACGGAGGTGGTTGGTGGTGTCGTGATGATGGGTGAAGAGGTAAGGTGGTGGAAGGTCATGATAGTGATGAACGATGGTTGTTGGTTCACGAGTAGAGTAAGCATGATGGTGTTGGTGATTAAACAAGGAAATGGGTGTTCAAAACATATCCCATAATCTCTCTACATGTATATGTATAATCATGTATATAAATAAAAAGCCTAGTAGGTTTTCAAATGATTATAGCATAAATCAAGGGATGATTAGTTGATTTGTATGGATGATTGGATAGATTCATTCACGAGTGTACAGAAAAACAGAAGAAAACAAATAACTGATTGGGATGTGAACACACGTTTTTATTTATATTTACCTATTATCTATATATAAAAATATTATTAATATTAATAATAATAATAATAAATAATATTAACAATAATTATAAAGATGACAATAATAATATTATTAATGATTTTAATAATAATAATAATTATATAACAACTTATACATATTATATATATATATATATACTTTATTTTAGAAATAATGAAATTAATAATACATATATTAATATTAATATTATCATTAATAAAAATAATGAAAGTAATATAACATTTATACTTTAACTTGTAATAAGATTTGGTATATTAACCTTACATTTTATTTTAAATATTTATATACTTGATATATCTAATACAACATACATATGGCATTGATTATTTATAGAAGTCATATATATATAGTTTCATTTTAATAATAGTTTAATTATTTTGTATATTACTTTATATTTCCAATTCAAATGATTATTCTATTAATTTAAAATAATATATATATATATATATATATATATATATATATATATATATATATATATATATATATATATATATATATATATATATTACAAACAATTGTTCGTGAATCGTTGGGAATAGTCTAATGGTAAATGAACACAGTTTAAACTTTTTGAGATTTAACTTACCAAACTTTGCTTATCATGTCGGAATCATATAAAGATTAAAGTTTAAATTTGGTCGAAAATTTTCGGGTCATCACAGTACCTACCCGTTAAAGAAATTTCGTCCCGAAATTTGATTGGGATGGTCATGGCTGACATTAAGTATGTTTTTCATGACGCATATAAGCTGAAGATTAGGGTTTTATCATTATTGAGTAATATGGATAAAAATAATTCAATTATTCGAAGAGTACGAATGAAGCTATCACAAAAGATTTAAATAGGAAAAGTAAAGATTCTTCTTAACTTTTGGCAGAGTCAGGGTTGAATTCCGGAATTCAAAGGATTTAAAGAAAATCTTCGAAATCTAAAAGATTTGATTCTTCGGTGAGTAAGGAAATTAAGATCTCTATAATTAAATACGGTGATCTGCCTCGATTACTCTGCCTAATATTTCCATTATAAATTTAAGCTCTTCCGTTCCACTATTCTTACATTTCATATTCTTTCTTTCTTAGTTCATACATCCAAAAGATTATGAAAATGCTTAATCCAGTTCTAATCCTTAATATTTTTCCTAATTATTATTTCTATCATCCTTCTTTTCAATCTTCCTCCAGAAGAATCTATTTACTTCTACTATTACCTTGGGGTGATACTATTCTTAATTATACAGTGTCTTTATATTGCTATTCGTATTAATATCCACGGTTTGTAACCTCTGTGTTGTTGTTGGATTTTATATCTTCCCTTATATTTCAATGTCCCTGCTTCTGTCTCCTAATATTATTGTCATCCACAGTTAATGCGCTCTCTTATTTGCTGCGATTTATACCCCCTTTCTATTTCGGAGCTTCATGCTTTTGTTTACTTTTCGCAAGTAATGGTCCAGAATTCATAGGTATGGAGTTTCAAATTATCATAATATACAAGGTAGAAAGGAAAGGTAGTAGCACGATTTGTTTTGTCAAGTTACCTGAGTCACTGAGAATAGAACTATCAGGAATATATTTTCTTGATATGTTCAGAAGTTAAGCGGAATGAAAGAGTTATGTAACATGGCACATGATGACGTTATAATCTGTGAATCATCACGTCCCATTAGAAACTCAGCATAACTTACTATAATATAATCACGTTGATCAAGTGTCATTATATTATACTAACTCATGCATCAGTTCCCAACATTACTTCAATAACTTTCATATTTTAAGCTCGAAAGTTTACAGAATATAGAAATTAACAGTTTCTATATGATGTAACACTGATAGTACGAAGAGATTAATGATTTCAGATAAGAATAGTTATAAAATATCTCCAGAAATATGGAGGATATTTATAATAAAAGATACGATAATATCTCGGAATTTCTAAGATCAGAGGATGATAGAAACTATTGTCTGCAAGGGTTTAGAGTAAGGAGCAAGATATTCACTAAAGACCTTAGCAGACATTGAATCATTTGGATTCTTTGAAGTCAAACTTATTCTTTGTGATTTGTCCACGGCTTTCTTCATAGTTTCGCATAATCTGCTTTTCGGTACTAAATTTTCTATTGAATGTTTCCAATATAATGATACACAGGAAGCACGAAGAGGTATATAATTTCAGACGAGAATATTTATGAAAATATCCTCAGAAATATTAAAGATATTGATGGTGATATTTTGAAATTTCTAAGTTCGATGGTTGATGAGGAAGATTGTTCCGCAAGATTTTAACATGAGTACGGAGCAAAATATTCGTTGAAGGTTTCATCGGATCCAGAATTATCTGGATTCTTTGAATATATGGTATGGTCCTTGTATTTGTCCTTGGTCTCCTTCGTGGTTAGCTCAATCCGTTTTCCAGTTCCAACCTTTCGGAGCTTTTTCAACATACTATTCTTTATCATCAAACTTCCGATGATTAAGGGCGTTTATAGTTGTCTATGGTTTCTACTGCTTCATTCAGCTTTTTCGACATTCAGAGTATTGATTTGTGACTGAGTGCTTTCAGAATTTCAGATGAAAGATCATAATTCTAAGAGATGAATGTTATACATATAACTGTTGTTGTAGATATGCTGTGAGTTTTCAAAGTACTGATTGCTGATTCCCGGTAATTGGTATGTCAGTTCTAGTTACAAGATGCGAATGAGTACATGATGAGACTTCAATAGATGAATATAGTGATTTGTCCGAGAGATTTAAACCAAAAAGCAACGAGGTTACTGGTACTTCTGCTGGTAATATGATGGAATATAAAAGGTTCCCCGGTAACAATAAAAGAGCATGCATATAAATCAAGGAGATAATAAGGTTGTTTCGAACGAAAAGTCGAAGTTGACTTGTTGGAACTGTGACAAAATTTGCTAATTTGAAGAGAGATTGTAAAATTACTTTCTGTAATAACAACGCCAAAGAAGTTAGCACAGATGCGTGTTAAACGTTTACTCAAGTTCTGAAAATTTTTCAAGTGCATCACTATATGCATCAATCTTTTCTTCCGTAAATGAAGTGCGGTTGGTTCATCCTATCGATTGAGGTGTTTTCAAGAATCATGAAAGGTTTGAACGCAGATTGTAATTATCAAGATACAAATGAGGTTTAAGATGAAATCAAGTGGCAAACTTGAAGATTTGTTTAGTTTCATATGTTATAATTAATATTTTAATTCATTTTAATTATCCACTTTGGTAGTCCTCAGTTGGTTAGTCCACAGTTAGCTAGGAATAGTTAGCTAGGATTTTGTTAGCGTGGATTCTTAATAAAATTTCTCATAGTTAATTTGTTTGTTTCTAACAAATTTTATTCCGTCAAATGTTTTCTTCATTATGCCACTTGTTGGATTCTGATAGGTCAAAATCCAAATATGAAATTTGAATGGAAATGGTTATTCTGTGGTGAACGGATTCATATATCTGTGGATGTAAGTAGGATAGGAAATGACTATTGAATCAGATTTGAAGATTGTACAATGTAACTTTTTAATGTGAAATCTTAAATATTCCTCGGGTATTACCTACCCGTTAAAAATATTTTCACCATTAACAGTTTGTACTATAAAAAATTTTTAATTACAATTTCTATGAAAACATATATACATATATATTTTCTTCAGACGTAATCATGGATTTAATGAGTCAATGTGATATTAAACTCATCAGATTTACGGCTAGAACTAGAGTACATAATCTCTAAAACATTAGAGATTACATAATTGCCATGAAGGGCGAAGATAGTTTATGTAGCACGATTTGTAGAACGATGATTATGCTTGACTTATAGATTGCGAGGTTGAGACATGTGATGATGTTGTCGTCGTTGGTACTGGTTATGCTGCTGATGGTGGTACTGTTGCTGTCGGTGCTACAAGTGTTGTTGGTGCTGAGGTTGGTGATGATGTTGGTGTAGTAAGTATAGCTTGTAGATCACGCACCAACCTTGTCAGGTTTTCTATCCTACCCTCAATCATTTCTATCCATCCACTTATCTGATTCGATAGATCTTGATTATCAATTCGAAGTTCCCTAACTTCTTCAAATATTCCCCTTCTATTGGTATTCGGAAGTAGAGGTTGAATATTTTCTGAGATTGCCGTAATGCGACCTTCGAGGTGGAAAACTTTAGCAAGAAGGGTGAATACAGTGTTGCGCATAGGTTCACCGGTGAGTACATCGTTTTCTCCGATGTCAGGAGGTAAGTTTGGTTCACGGTAGGGCTCGCCTTCTTCATTTCTCCATCGAGCGAGTAAGTCTCGGACCCACCCCCATCTTCTCCAGAAAGAAAGATAACTAAATGGTTGCGGCACTTCTGGTTCATTGACTTCGGAGTCTGCTTCAATATACATTTCGAAATCGCTTCCGGAACTAATGGAATCCAAGCTAGGTGTAGGATCCATCTCTCACGATCAGTTAAAGGGTATTGATATGATATGATTTTCGAATATCGAATGATATTCTAATTATATATAAAATATCTATACATACTTTCAAAGATCCCGTGAATTACGGAGAAAATTAAGGAAACGTGTCAGATAAAGTCTACAGTGACAGATACACTAAGATATGAATCAACAGATATATTAAGATATGAATTTTGTCTATACACTATTCATGCAATCATTGCAATATGATGTGTCTAGACTAAGAATAATGAGCAGGTAATTTCCTAAGGATGATAAGCAGGTGATTTTCAACACGAAATGATAAGCAAAACTTTTGACATGCAGACGCGGTCGAAGTCCAGACTCACTAATGCATCTAAACAGCTATCAGTTAGACACCCTAATACAAGACCTGGTTCGCTAAGACCACCGCTCTGATACCAACTGTGAAGACCCGTCCTAATCCATCCAGACGAAGTCCATATCGATTATAAATGATTCGCAACAGTTGATTACATCGCGAGGTACTTGACCTCTATATGATACATTTTACAAACATTGCATTTGTTTTTGAAGACAAACATCGACAGTTGACAAGCATAAATCACATTTCATAATATATCAGACTATCAACGACTTAATAATAATCTTGATGAATTCAACGACTCGAATGCAACTTCTTTTGAAATATGCTATGAATGACTCCAAGTAATATCTTTAAAATGAGCAAATGCACAACGGAAGATCTCTTTCATACCTGAGAATAAACATACTTTAAAGTGTCAACCAAAAGATTGGTGAGTTCATTAGTTTAACATAAATAATCATTTCATAATTTTAATAGACCACAAGATTTCATATTTCCATTTCTCATAAACATACGTCCCATGCATAGAGATAAAAATATCATTCATATGGATTGAACACCTGGTAACCGACATTCACAATATGCATATAAGAATATCCCCATCATTCCGGGATCCTCCTTCGGACATGATATAAATTTCGAAGTACTAAAGCATCCGGTACTTTGGATGGGACTTGTTGGGCCCGATAGATCTATCTTTAGAG
The DNA here is from genome assembly GCF_046630445.1 of Rutidosis leptorrhynchoides. Classification (NCBI taxonomy): domain Eukaryota; kingdom Viridiplantae; phylum Streptophyta; class Magnoliopsida; order Asterales; family Asteraceae; genus Rutidosis; species Rutidosis leptorrhynchoides. The sequence goes on from NC_092335.1 coordinate 97,716,818, forward strand.
TTCGCGTCAATTAGGGTGTCTGTTCCCTAATTCTTAGATTACCAGACTAAAAAGGGGCATATTCGGTTTAATAATCCAACCATAGAATGTAGTTTTGATCACTTGTGTCTATTTCGTAAAGCATTTATAAAAGCAGCACATGTATTCTCAGTCCCAAAAATATATATTGCAAAAGTATTTAAAAAGGGAGCAAATGAAACTCACCTATTGTATTTTGTAGTAAAAATACATATGACTAAATTGAACAAAGCAGGGTTGGCCTCGGATTCACAAACCTATATCAGTTATATATATTAAAACATGTAATCGTAATCGAACAATTTATATACGTACCTATTAGTGATATCATTTTATAACTTATGTGTTTCATTAAAATATTTAATATTATCAATAATGATATAATAATAATAATGATACGAATTTATGATAATGATAATAGTATTAAGGATAATAATGATAAAAATAATACTAAAATTGTTAAAAATAATGATTTTAATAAAAATGATAATTTTTAATGTTATTAATAATAATAATAATAACCATGATCTTAATAATAATAATAATAATAATAATAATAATAATAATAATAATAATAATAATAATAATAATGAGTAATAAGTGAACTACCTCAATGAAGTAGTCATGAAAAATAATGCCCAAGTCCGAGTTTGAACCCGTGACGTCCCGCTAACCCGATAACATCCTAAACATTCCATCGCCATTTCATTTATGATTTAACCACTACCCTAATTCATTTAAACTCAAATGAATCTGCTCCCGTCTTCTTCATAGTTCCGATGAAATCGTCATCATCATTTAATATCTTTATTATGATCATAACACCATCATGATCATCTTCATCATCATCATACTCATCCTAACATCAATATCATAATTGCGCCATCATATACCTCTTACAACATTATGACAGCATCATCTATATTCATCGTCCTCATGTTATCATCGCCATCCTCACGGTTTATAATCAACATCACGTATCATCTTATGTACGTACATTATCATGTCAAACCCGTATCACCATCATAGTCATTTTCATCATTTCATACGTACATGAATCACTAGTTAATCTAAATCAAATGTTACTAAAGTTTGATGGGCCGTAGCAGTTTTTCGCCCAGCAAAAGTCCATTAAACAAAGGTTTATTAATAACTAGTCAAATTTTATTGTCCCAAGTTTATCACGTCTAGGATTTATAGTGGGAATCATAACCAATCGCTATCTAACTCTCTTTACAACTCTTCCTAATCATCATCAATTATTCATGGGTTCATCACGATCATAACATCCTATCGTCATTAATACAATCATAATCCTAATCATAACTTATAATCATATTCATAAATCATACTCCATATTTATCATCATCATATCATCACGGCTCACCCTCATCAATAACAAAAACTGAACATAAGGCCCAAATATTAATTAGAAGTCCAAAACTGGACAGCCCAAAAGCAACAGTAGTCGATTTTAAATGTTATAATACGATATAATCATATAGTAACCGCCCAATCTCTAATTCATTTGAGTCAATTCCATGTCCAACCGAAAAAGGATAAAGAAAAGGTTCTCCATATTTAGTATTGTTTAATGAGAGTGGGTTTGATTAAAATAGAACATCTTGATGTTGAATTACTAAATCACAAGTTGCACTAGTCCAAAGTTGTGTGTGTGGCTGTTTGTTCCCACGAGACTTTTTAAACAAAGAAAAAAAATAAAGCATAACTAATGTGTCCCCATAATTCCTTTCACCTGTCGGCCAATAAACTAAGAAAGAACATGCAATTGTTGTTGTAGTAATAATATTCTTCCCCACAAGTGAAAGTGTTTGGCAAGTGGGGTATTTGTTTGGTGAAAGTAGGCTACAAGGAGAAGCACCTTATATAAGATACCTTAGTTTATATTTCGGTTTTTAAGAAAAAAGATAGGAGTAGTCACAGCAGTAGTTCTAACCGAGGTGGTGATGGCTGTGATCGTGGCTGCAGTTGTAGCGAATTACCATGTTTACTTTGATGGAATCTGGATCTCGTTTGCAATCAGGAAGTTTAAAAGCAAAAACTGTTGTAGCAAGAATTTATATATGTAGCAGTAAGTGATGTAAACAAGGACGATTTGTTTGTTGTTCGATTATAGAAACAGTATAGTAACAGCAGCGAAAGAAAATTAGTAACAAGGAGATGTTCGGGTCTGTTTAATTACTAAAAGAAAAGTTGCAGTAGCAGCCGTATATATTTATTTGTGTTGGATATTTTCGAAAGTAAACAGAAACAAACGCAGTAGTTGACGACCAAAGGTGTTCATGGCAAGGAGAAGGATGGTGAAGTGGGTTGATGATTGCAACTAGTGATGGCCGGGTGTGGTTTCAACGGAGGTGGTTGGTGGTGTCGTGATGATGGGTGAAGAGGTAAGGTGGTGGAAGGTCATGATAGTGATGACGATGGTTGTTGGTTCACGAGTAGAGTAAGCATGATGGTGTTGGTGATTAAACAAAGAAATGGGTGTTCAAAACATATCCCATAATCTCTCTACATGTATATGTATAATCATGTATATAAATAAAAAGCCTAGTGGGTTTTCAAATGATTATAGCATAAATCAAGGGATGATTAGTTGATTTGTCTGGATGATTGGATAGATTGATTCACGAGTGTACAAAAAAACAGAAGAAAACAAATAACTGATTGGGATGTGAACACACGTTTTTATTTATATTTACCTATTATCTATATATAAAAATATTATTAATATTAATAATAATAATAATAAATAATAATAATAAATAATATTAACAATAATTATAAAGATGACAATAATAATATTATTAATGATTTTAATAATAATAATAATTATATAACAACTTACACATATTAGATTATATATATATATATATATATATATATATACTTTATATTAGAAATAATGAAATTAATAATACATATATTAATATTAATATTATCATTAATAAAAATAATGAAAGTAATATAACATTTATACTTTAACTTGTAATAAGATTTGGTATATTAACCTTACATTTTATTTTAAATATTTATATACTTGATATATCTAATACAACATACATATGGTATTGATTATTTATAGAAGTCATATATATATAGTTTCATTTTAATAATAGTTTAATTATTTTGTATATTACTTTATATTTCCAATTCAAATGATTATTCTATTAATTTAAAATAATGCATACATATATATATATATATATATATATATATATATATATATATATATATATATATATATATATATATATATATATATATATATTACAAACAATTGTTCGTGAATCGTTGGGAATAGTCTAATGGTAAATGAACACAGTTTAAACTTTTTGAGATTCAACTTACCAAACTTTGCTTATCATGTCGGAATCATATAAAGATTAAAGTTTAAATTTGGTCGGAAATTTTCGGGTCATCACAATTAACATAATGCATATAGAATATCCCCCGCATACTCGCAAGTATGCCATAAATATTGGCAATCGCAATCACCATTTAAATCGAAGTACTAAAGCATTCCAAATTCCAGAATGGGGTTTGTTAGGCCCATAGATCTATCTTTAGGATTCGCGTCAATTAGGGGCCATTTCCATAATTCTTAGGTTACCAGACTTGAAGGGGTGATATTCGATTTAATAATCCAACCATACAATGTAGTTTTAAGTACTTGTGTCTATTTCGTAAAACATTTATAAAAACAGCGCATGTATTCTCAGTCCCAAAAATATATATTGCAAAAGTATTTAAAAAGGGAGCAAATGAAACTCACGATACGATATTTTGTAGTAAAAATATGCATACGGCGATACTGAACAATGTAGGGTTGACCTCGGATTCACGAACCTATATCATTTGGATATTTATTAATACACTTAACTGTAATCGAATAAGTTTATTTATATATAATTTATTAATTATATCATTTTTATATTAATAATATATATATGTCTCATATATTCTTTTTGTATATGAAAAATATTGATTTTTGTTATGTTATATGTATTAAATATGTTTTATATATATATTATTATTTGTTTGTTACTAATAGTAATTATAATGGTACAAAAGTTATATTATATTGATTAAAATAATAATAATAATAATACTTGATATTACTAAATATAGTAATAATGTTAATAATAATTATATTAATAATAAGCATAGTGATATTAATAATAATACTTGTAAAAATATCAATTTTTTTGTTACTGATAGTTATGATAATAATAATAATAGTTATAATCATGATAGTTATTATAATGTATCTATATATTTTAGTTATAATAATAATAATAATAATACTTCGTTTAAAAGTTCATAACCATGATTATTCTTATATCATCATTATTTTCATGTTCAAGTTCAAATTATAACCTATAATTATTGATCACCTTTTTATGAAAAGAATCTTCGTAACACATCTATTACCTTTACATTCATATTCTAAATCTTACACATTTTTAATCTTTTATAACATGACACATAGATTTAATTATATTCACAACCAATTCATAATACTTATAATAGTAGTAATAATAATCTTAATATTAATATTAATGATGAATATAATTATAATAATAATACTTATGATAATAATATTAATGATAACAGTATTAATGATAACAATATTAATGATAATCATACTTTTACAATTGTTAAAAAAATCATATTTTTTTTAATGATGATAATAATATTAATAATAGCAATAATAGTAATAATAATCATATTAATAATTATAATCATAGATGATAATAATCTTTATAATAATACTTGTATTAATAATAATAAGTGTTCTAAACTAACAATAATAATAATAATAATAATAATAATAACAATAATAATTGCAATAACAATAATAATAATAATTATTATTATTACAATGATTTTTAAAAAAAAATGTAAGACTACCTTAGAAGCTTTTATAAAAAGAATGCCCCGAACCGGGCTCGAACCCGAGGCCACTTGTTACCCTAATAACACTCTTAAACCATCCCTCCATCTTTGCTTTTCTGATTAAATGCACTTCCCAGTAATATTTATTCATTATCAGTTATTCATCATCCCTTCCACATTTATAATCGAATCAAACTTGAACCAAACATATTCGTGATTTACAATTTCAGTTTAGGACTTAATATACAACACGTATAACCATTTATTTATGATTAATTGGAAGAGAAAAAAAAATCTAAAAAGTAAAAAAAAAAAAAAAAAAAAAAAAAAGCGTGCTTGTCGCTGCTTGCTTTAAAAAAAAGATTTTCGATTTTTAAGCGTTTTTAGACTACGACCTCTTCATGAAATATTTTCCAAATCACCATTATAACATTCAGGAACTATCCATTAAACTGAAAACAACGTATAATTCTTGAATTTGAAGGAAGAAGAAACAGTTGACTTTTTGAAACTAAAATTTGACTTCGAAATTCGAATCCGTTTTGAGGAATTGGAACTTGCAATTTTGCAGAAAGTTTAAGTAAAGGATTCCTAACAAGACGGCATTAATACATTTTAAAATTTATTTCGAATTCGAGCTTTTTAAGTTTTGAGTTCAAGAACATAAACTCAAACTTTTGATTATGAAATTAAGATCGTTTTAGATAATAATTCCAACATGAAATATGTTCTAAATGATCCTTGGAAACTTTATGGATCATCAATTAAACTTAAAACATAAAAACAAGTTCGAATTTTACCATGAACGATTTGGTTGACTTTTGACTTCATAACTTTGACTCCGAAATTAGGCTTCAATACTAGGATTTGAGATATGAAACTTTGCAGATAGTTTCAATGGAGGATTTCTAACCAAACTGAAATTGTAGATTTTGAAATAAAACACTAATTCGAATTTTGGCTCTAAAGATGAAGAACAGGTATATGGTTCGGTTTATTTAATTTTTCTGTTTCTTTTTTTTTATTATTATCAACTGCAGGTACAATCAATATATATATTGATAAGGAGAATATTAATTCAACTTTTGGAGCAGTAATGTTAATTGTTGGTTAGTGCTTGAAGTCGACCTTTAATCACAGGCGAATAAGAAAACAAATAAATAAAGAAACAGATGAATGATGCGTATATATATATGTATTTATATAATTTATATAAATCTGTATCTGATTCTGTATTTTAAACTAAATTTTAGTTATTAATTAAATATGTTAATAAATTATAATGATGTTAATAATTTAGTAAAAATGATAATAGCATTAATAATAAGGATATTAATAATAATAATAATAATATCAATATAATACTAATAATAAAAATAATCATATTAATAACTTAAATCATAACTATAATAGTGATAATTTAGTAATAACAATATAAATAATAATAATACTTATATTATTAATGATAATAATGATATTAGAAATTTTATCACATTAATTGTATCAAGTTTCATATCTAGTAATATTAATAATACCGGTATTAATTTTAACATGAATATTATTACAATAATGAAGTAATGATAATAATATTTGTATAACAACTATATTATACCACATTTAATATATTAATATTACAATTTATTAACTATGTAAATATTTAATAATTATATAATATATTATATGATAATATTAATTGAATATTTAATGTGCATGTATTTTATATATTACGATATAATTATAATTATAAATAGAAACCATATATAGATTTATATATATATACAACTATATATACAATTATATTCTAAATATTAAGTAGATAATTAATTATATAAATTAGACAATTAAACTCAAAGTATAACATTATACATGTAATACTTTGATAACATTGACAAATTATATTTGAAACCGTTTATATCTAATATACTCTATGTATTCAAAATAACAAATTTTAGTTAGTTAAAGTTATCTTTCATAGTAACTAAGTTACATAATAGTTCGTTAATATATTTAATATAATTATTTATTTATATTTACATTTCTGTTTACAATTATAGGTTTGTGAATAGCCGAAACTAGTCAAAAGGTCAATTGAATATATGAACATAGTTCCAAAGTTTTCGAGACTCAACATTACAGACTTTGCTTATCGTGTCGGAAACATATAAAGATTAAGTTTAAATTTAGTCGAAAATTTCCGGGTCGTCACATAAAGCGTTCCAACGCAACGCGCGGACCATTAAGTATATTTGTTTTCCTTGAGGAGAGTTAAAAAAAATACTTAATGCATCATGGTGTCATTATTTGATTTTGATAGAAATAAAGAAGAGAAAGAGTCGGCAAAAAGAACGTTACTTTCAGAAATATGTAGACATTTTATACATAAATATCACTTGATACTATAAATATGTACCAAACAACGTATATCCAAATGCAACCGCCGCAACGCGCGGTCGAACTATTTCTAGTTATTATTATTATCATTATCATTTTATTATTAATATAATCATTAATAAATTTATTATTATTATTATTATTATTATTATTATCAAAAGAATCAGTATTATCAAAACTATCATTTTTAACAGATAAATATTTTGAATATAAAAAATATACTTATACTAAAATTATATTAATGTTACCTATAATTATATATTAAAAATATTAACATTTCTATTATGTATATACAAAATAAATACATATATAACATGTAATTTAAGATATAATATATATTAGAATTTAGTACAAATTATATATAAACTACAACACTAAATATATAAATACTATATAATTAATAGATGGAATTATTTGATGTTCATTATATGTTTTAATATATATAACTGATATAGGTTCGTGAATCCGAGGCCAACCCTACACTTGTTCAATGACGACATATGTATTTTTACTACGAAATACAGATTGTGAGTTTCATTTGCTCCCTTTTTAAATGCTTTTGCAATATATATTTTTGGGACTGAGAATACATGCGCTTTTATAAATGTTTGACGAAATAGACATAAGTAATTAAACTACATTCTATGGTTGAATGATCGAAGCCGAATATGCCCCTTTTTGCTTGTTAACCTAAGAATTAGTAAACCAGTCTACTAATTGACGCGAATCCTAAAGATAGATCTATTGGGCCCAACAAACCCCATCCGTTGTAGCGGATGCTTTAGTACTTCGATGTTTTTTTATCATGTCCGATGGATGTCCCGAAATGATAGGGATATTCTTATATGCATCTTGTT